>NC_136774.1:21114112-21355496 GCF_947034865.1 Barbatula barbatula
CCGTAAACATGACACCTTTCAATACATTTTAATATGAATTTTCAACAAAGTAAACTCCTTTCTAATGCATTTCCGACTTATTCACAACCCGAACTTGGCAAAATTTGAATTTCAATTCAATATCATTTAATGCTAAACTTATATCCATTACATTAAATACAGTTACTTCATGCACTTGCATTAATCAAAAATAAACTCTTTACTGTAATTTAATTACAGTAATTACTTCTATAACATCCAACAACGAATGCAATGCAACTTATGATGCACAAGTCTAAAACAAAATCTCATTCGATTGAACCTTGGTGGTCATTTAAAAATCTTGCCAACAAATCCAAATGTAGCCTACTGCTTTATATTGTTTCAAAGCCTGGCGGCCTTATCCGCTGATCCCAGACCTGTGTATGCACGTGTTTGATGAACTAAAGCTCTGAAGTCGGTACACACGGGCCATCTGTGCGGCCAATAAAGACGCTGTTTGTGGAGCACGCTGTCAGATTTAGCACCCTGCCGATGGCTTTCCATCTTCCAAATGACCGTCGTTAAAAACTCCCCACTCATACAGAACCATATCAATAATTCAGACCCGGACCCTAGAACCATCAACCTTCATTTGTGGTCCACGCAGCAGTCTCATGCCATCACAGCGTCCAGCAGAAAAGGGTCTTGGTGATCACAGACTTAATTATCTTATGTTGATGATAACGTTACCTATGATCCGAGAAGGGTGATAAAGGTCACACGTCATGGTGAGAGCGCACGACTGAAAGAAAGACCTTTGCCACAGAAGTCCATTAAGAAAGACCCTTGGTTATCATCCCCTGGGCCATCCATCCTTCATTTTAATGGTTTGAGAGTTTGAGTTTTCAGCTCTGTTCCTGCTCAGAGAGAACAGAACGGATCTGGTGACTTTTCCGCAGGTGTCTGGAGACATCCACACGGCTTGGGTGCTTTGAATCGGCGTATTTCATCCATGCAGAGGCGACATATGGTTGGTGTTTGTGTGGTTAACTTTTCCTTATTAGCATCCTCTCCCTCATGCCTGGAGAGAAATATAAGAATTCATCATTCTGTGGAAAAATCATTTCTTTTGCAAGAACAATAAATGCACTATAGTAATCAATATTTTTGCATGTGTGCCCGTGCGCGTTCATCTATGTTTTTTATTGTGTCATTTTTTTGAGTGCTGTATGAGTTATGCTTCTGTTGTCCTTCCATCTTGCCGAGACACACAATCCGCAGGTTGACATTTTGTACGAACTGGAAATGAATAGGATCCAATTACAGTAAATAAAAGTTGTGCAGAGACACATAATGGATGATATTAGTCTTTCCTGCTGTGAATATATGAATACAGTATATGTTTTTGTCAGCTAGATCGGTGCTTCTCATGCATGGGTACGCACACCCCAGGGAGCTTTTAAAGTTTTCAATTTTGACTTGAAAATAAAAAACACATATTCGTGAAATGAAGCAACTTTATTGGACAAGCAAAATGGCTTTTTTACAGTTTTTAGAGGATGCATATTTTTATCAAGTTTATTTTTCTCACCCCACCTGCCAATGAAATAACATTTTGCCAATGCGGTAAGAAAAATAAACGTACTCTCTAAAAATAAGTGTGGCTCGCTTTAAAGGTACAGTGTGTACGTTTTGGAGGAATGCAATATAATATGCATAACTCTGTATCTTCATAGGTGTATAAAGATCTAACATACCAAAGCGTTATGTTTTACTTGCATAAAATTCCCTATGTTGTTTCTACAGTAGTCCTAAACGCACAAACCGCTTTACAGAGTGCGTTTCATAAATACGTTATCTCCTTCAGTAAAGAAACGAAAACGTGACAACATCTTGATGTCAGCCACCTTTTGAAAAAAGGAGGGGTGGAGTGAGCCTCGGTTGCAATTCGCAACCTCACCACTAGACGCCGCTAAATGTAATACACTGGACCTTTAAGGATGCATAGATGGACAAGAAATCAAAACTAGTTAAAAATTATTTTGCATCATCTCTTCTCTTCAGCAAAGCATCCTAATCCATCTCAACAAATGTCACGTCCAGTCAAACAAAACTTAAAGTAAATGCACTTATAAATCAGAAGCATTTGCTTTTCTATGTTTTTTCAACCACAGTATTGATCGTTTTTTCATTTAAAAGGGTATCACTGTAACAATCTCCATTTCACTAATATTAATGATAATGCTAAATGATATCCAGAAGAGTCTTACTGGTGCGCCTGTGAGGCTACACGAGTCTGAAGGCGACGAGCTGCGCAATTCTTCTTCTACTTAAAAGGCAAACTAGAGTTAAATATATGAAACTCTAGTCATGAGCACAAAATAGCAATTTGGTTGTGATTAAGAGGATTCGCTATTGGCCATCTGGTTGGCAATTATAAGAATGATAATTTGGACTTTACAATGCATTTATATTGCTTTCTATAAAATGTCCGTGGCTTACACAGAATTATGACTTTCATTAGGTCCAAATAACAGTGATGTGGAAACAACAGCATCCCATCAGTAATAAGTCCCCTCGTTACATGCACCTCCTGTCAGTGTTGACAAACAGCAGAAATAAAGCTTTCAAGGTCAAATCAATATTATACGGAATAGCTGAAATAATTGAAACGTTATAATGAAACCATTTATAATATTTTTCAAGTGACGTTTACCTATAAGTCAAAATGTTCAGACACATACCGCATGGCCATTTAATGAAAACATCTACATCACCGTTAATTCCTTGTTTGTTAAGTCTTCACTTTAGCTGTGAATGACAGCCGAATTGTTTTATAGTTCGATTTAGCTTTCTCCTCGACAGCGATTCCTCCCAGAAGAATAAAAAACACGTTTTTTTAACCAAACCCTGAACGGCAGATTAAATAGACATAACGCAGCACAAGGTCAGAATAAACAAACAGACAGACGAATAAACAAACAACAAAACGATGCCTCCATCCATTTCCAGACCCCAACAAAGCGCTGAAGAATATCTCAGCTTGTGCGTGACTTCAGATATTCAAAACTTTTTGCCCACATCACGCAGATGAGATTTTTGTTAATGACCGCGCATAATAGCATGTGTTTTGAGGATGGCATTATGGGTAATCACTTCTGTTTCTTATCTCACGCCTGTTAACGACAGCGTTCGTTAAAACAGCAAAATTGCCTCTGTCAAGTGCTTCTTTCATTGGAAATGAGCTCTTTATCGGAACCTGCAGCCAGAGGAAACATCATACATCAGCTCCTCCGCTTTATCGTATTTTCAATTCTTTCCTCTAATGGAGTTATCTGCAATTTCTCTGCTATCAGCGTGAACAGAGGAACTGAGCCGGTTTGAGGAATGTGGTTTGATTTGCATTGTTTAATAGCTTTTTTTCTCTTCTAACACTTTCAATGATTGGTGAACGTACTTCGCGGACAATGGCCGTCCCATCATTAATCTTCTCGCGCTTGTTATTGTGGGAGTGAATAATCTGCTGGTGAATAATTACATCCGCGTTAATAAGAGTAAATAGGAAGTTCTTTACACATGAAAGATATACTCAAAACTGTTCTCATCAGAATGTGCTCTGAAATGAGAGGTTTGCTCATTAAAATCCAGCGATTCACTCTTGTGTAATAACTGAGACACGGCCAAATCTCGGCTCTTTCTTCTCCGACTCGCGGGTGATGAGAAAAGAGACGCGCGACGTGCTCTCAAGGTCACGCCGCCATTGAGGGTTTTTCCGCTCTAGTGGTCCTCAAACTTCTCAGGCCAAGTAGCACCTTTGATCAAATCATCAGACCCTTCATAAATGATGGTGTTGTAAGACAGACATCGATCTCAGATCAGAGCAGCATCTAAAACACACACAAAGAGTACCATTTAAGAATTACGACATATATACAGTATATATATTTTAGCTGAGCTCCAATAACTAGTACCATGTCATTAAAAAGGGACTGCCTCGAGACAAATTTACCATTGAGAAATCACTCAACGATGTTGATGACGGCAAACAATATAATATCTTTTCTGTGTGCATTCTAATGAGCGCACAGCTTGAAGACATTATTAAACACGGTCCTGATGTGGAATGTGAGCTGAGCATCAGAGCCGTAAAACCATATACTGTAAATGGATCATAAATGAATAACAAAAACATACAACTCTAAGAACCTCTGATCTGGTGTGTGTGCGACCAGTGACGAAAAAAATGAAATGAACAAAAGCCATACATTTCAACAACTATTTTCAATATTATAAGACCAAAAAGCTGAATATAGCTCAGGGTCGTGCAAATAATAAAACCTACAACAAAGACAAAATATGAGAGAAAAACCAAAATGAAAGTATTTATCAAGTAATCTTAATAATATATACGTGTTAGTTTTTACTTAAGTATATTATCAGCTATGCCAGTAAAACAGAGTAAAGTTAAGTAGTTGGATATATATGTTAGTATTGAGACTAAAGCAACAACAATCTGGGTAATGTTATAAAATATACCATTTTTGTTTTCATGAAACTATGGCCCACTGACTATATTGATGCCCTGCATTCGTGGACGAAACCTCTTCCACGACTGAGAAAACCTGAAACTGAGAAACAATTCAACACAAACATTATTAAAACATTAAGAACCTCTTCCATCCAGCTCTGAGGCAACAAGCGACGAAGATTATCTGTGTGTTTGTCAAACAGTCACAAGCACGCATTTTTGCTAATATCTCTGGTGGAAAATGATTTCCACTGCACGGATACGTACTGTGACAAAACGCATCGATACAGACGCACACTCCTCCACAGCGAGGGGAATGCCACACACCGGCCCTCACAAATGTACTGCGGTATTTATATCCTATCATGTCCATTGAAATAGCATCTGTGTAAGTGTAAGGGGGGAGAAGAGCTAACTGCCTGCAGATGACATCAAAACCCACATTTCATCTCCGATGAAAAATATGCAGTGCAGACCTGAAATGCTAATGTCAGGTAATGTGAGCAAAGGTTGACAGTCAGTGATGCTTCTGGTGATTATCATGTGATGTTCAAACACACGCACACACACAAAAAGGACGGACACATGCATATGTGGTTTACAAAGACTCATAGATGTAAGGACTTTTATATTGTACGAATGGTATATTCTAACCCCTTAACCCTTCCTTGAAACCCAGCTATATAACAAAGAACTTTTTTATTGTAAAGAAATGATCACTTAGCATATTTTTGAGCATTTGCAGGAATTGTTTCCATAAACCATATACACATACATAAAGGTGCTTCACGATGCTATACAAGAACCTTTTTTGTCCATAAGGACCGTCTAACACCCGAAAAACCTTTCTGTTTCACAAAAAGTTTTTTAAAGAATATAAGAAGGAAAGAAACAGATGGTTCTTGGAAGAACCTTCGACAGAACGGTTCTTTGTGGAACCAAAAATGATGTCATCGCACCTTTTAAGCACCTTAAACTCACTGAATTCAATTATGTTTTTTAAAATGGCGGTTTTCCACTGCATGGTACCGTCAGGTTTTGTACGACTCGGCTTGGAACAGCTCATTTCACATCCTTTTCCACAGCAGTTTAGTATTGCCTCAAAATGGTTGGGGATTATAAATTTATCGTCATGGTTGCGCTTGCCTCTACTGCAATAGCATCATTATGAACGTGACAAACACACGCACAATACAGGAGTAATGGAGCATATAGATGACAACAAAATATTACTAAAATACCAGATAGTTTGGAAGATCTTACAGCAAAGAGTTGACAACGATCATTGTGTTTGCTCAATCGGCGCACAAGGGTGAGCTAATGTACTGTAGTATTAGGCATTGCGTTCCGTCTCAATCTCAATTTTACTGTCACGAAGCAAGTAACAAAATGCCAATATTACGTATTAAAATGGGTATTCATGTGTTGCGAATCCACTGACGCTGGTAATGATTCTCCCAGTCCAATCAGTGATCTTTGTTTTAACACATCACTTTTTGGTATCGGTACAGAATGCTTCGAACCTCAACCGTGTAGTTCTATGCAGTGGAAAAGCGCCTTAACTGAACCCTTCATTTCTTAACGTAACCCGCTCCCTTGTTCATAGTTTCTATTTAGAAAGCGTTAAGTATGTTTATGAAGCCATTTTCATTCTAGGAGTTTTCTTTTCCAATTATGCGATTTTAAGGGCGGTTTCACACTAACACTTTTGGTGGGCACCCAGGTTCGATAAATGTCAGAGCACCGGCGAAATGTTCCCGAGTCCGCTTAAAAAGGGAGGTCTGGGGTGAGGTTTATGTGAACTCCAGAACCGCTATTAATGATGTATTCTTTGGTAAAAATGTGTGCTTGTGTGTGTTTCACTAACTTTTCTGACGTGCGGGAATGACGTGCTCCAAGCAGAGAGCTGTAGCCTATAGGCTATCTCATTTCTGTTCGCCTTCAGCGTTCTTAAGAGCATTTGCAGTACATTCACAGACGAAAGTGCCGCTATGTACTGAAGCGTTGGGAACCAAACTAACGGTTCAAAAACTTAAATGTATAAAAGCAATGTTATCCATTTTGACGCCTTCTACTGCGTCGTTATTTATAGTCAGAGCACATTTAAAAACAACAGCTGTTGGCCTAAGTGCTGCTAAAATGTAAGCATATAACAAAATACAAAAGTAAAGATAGATCACATCGACGGATAGTACACTACAGTTATACCACTGCACATACTTATTACCACATGCAACCTTAAATAAATACTTTAGAAGAGACTGAAAATCAGCGTATGTTTGTGCAGTTCTTATACTGTATATGGTGGCAAATTGTTCCATAGCTGTGGAGTAGCCACTGAAAAGGCAAGATCTCCTTTCGATTTCAAGCGTGTCCTTGGAACAGTCAACTGAAGACTACTCGTTGATCGAAGTACCCTGGAGGCATTACAGTGGAACAGAAGGAGATCGGAGATATATGACGGAGCCATTGCATGAAAACTCTTATAAACAAACAACAATGTTTTAAAATGGATACAATATTTTACTGGGAGCTAGAGGAAAAAGATCAATTTTACTGTAGAAAAGAAGAAAACACAACCTTCTCCAAACCTTTGATAAAACCTGCAATTTAGAAATCCACTGATTAAACTGCTATTAATTATTAACCGCAAACTAGGACTAATAGTGTCAAGTGTCTCTAATAAGAGATGAGATGAACGAAAAGTGGGCTTCATTTATTAAATAATTTGCACCAGGTAACTGTGAGACCCTGTTGTAAATTCAGATAAATATGAAGAAATGGATGTCATCAATGTAATGATAGCCGTTATTGCACACTAATCCAAAACCTCCCCTACATATGACTTTTTGAAACTAATGTACTTTTTATTCATGAATCATTATTTCCCAACCAGGATGTTCTCAAATGTCCCTAACTGATGGTATTGTCAGATGAGGACAATCTGTCCCCTATCTACAGTATATCTATTTACGCACACACACGCACGGACACATCATGGCCATTTTAATTGTGCTCGATTTTAAAGACCTATACAAGTTAGCATCCTATTCTAGAAAAAATAAATAATAGGTATAGTAGCACACCCTTACCATCCAAGTTATGATGCCATCCATCTTGATTTGTTCGTCAGGCACTGCCATCATGTCATTCCAAAGTCTTGTGACCTAACCAACACAAAGTGTCAATGCAAGAGGACTTGAGGTGTTGCTGGTTTCTGCTAGTTAAAGAAGCTTGGAACCAGCATCTAAAACACAACATAGTGTGGTGTCAGCTATAAGGGTTGGTGAGAAACACCTTGAGATGTCAGCAGTTAATGACTGGAACAGAAGTTTGAGTTTGTCTATCTTCAAACACACACAGACTTTGGCCAAATCCACATGTGGTCTGTTCCTGCTATTAAATTCACTAAACAATTACTGCTGTACAGTGTTTGGGAAGGGATGAACATATGCTCATGAATGCTCTCATTTGTAAAACAAAAACACAAAAGAGGCAAAAAAAAGTCTTTCAACTACCTGAGCGGCCAAGCGGCAGACAGGAAATTAAAAGAATTCATAATCTTCTCATCTCTGCTCTGAGATTTTTTTTATTCCTCTGGTCCATGAGAACTTCATATCAGCGTAATTCCATATTTGTACTGAAATATGAAAGAAACGGTGTGTGCCGTACACCATAGTATTGTTTACACTGTGCGTTGAAAACAGGTTCATCATTAATGTTCCTTTGGTGATCCTTAAAGCACCAGTACAAATAACAGTCTTTGTGGAATTTACAGTCTCATGTGATATCAGGCTGCAAAACCTTATTACAACATTCATTACATCTTACGAATTTGTCTCTCTGAACAACAATTAAAACTCCACTCAAACCTAGTCGCACTCCGAAACCTAAAGCATCTCTAAGACTTTCACATTGGTGCTGGTGGGATTAACACAACAATCCCTTCATAGCCAGGACACTTGGCTGGACAAAAAGAAAGATGTGGTGAATGCGTATGGATATAATAAAATGGGTTTTAGCTTTCAACTTTGCGTGAACCCGCCAACAGAGAGAGTGGATATTTAGGAAATGGAACATGTGAAAAATGTAGAGGCTAAAAACACTAAACCACTGAAGAGGAGCTCCAGGGCAGAGCTGCTCATAGACACTCGTGTAACAATAGCTAATCACATGTGACATTAATAACTTTTTAACCTCGATAGAGCAACACAAACTGTCAGACGAATGCACTCAGAACCTCTTTAACTACCTCTTACATCATCACATACTTCGTGAAACGTAAGAGTACTCGTCTCTGTCTGTGTAATGTTAAATTATCATTTCAACACAGCGAAAGAGAAAGAATGATCAAGATTAAGCTGGTTGGGGATGAACTCTCTTTTTTAAGAGAAACAAGAGTATATACCATGTCAAATGAAGGATTGAGGTCTCTATTCTCTAATTCAACAGTTATAGACTCAATGAGTCTATAAGTAAATAGACTTGTTTGCTCTGCAGTATTTGAGGCCTGAAAAATCTTTCTTTAGCATATAAATGAAAATATAAACCATATTTGAAATTTGGGAGAAATATTGTTAGTAGTGTACGGAACGAAACAAGGACAATTTTACCTTTTATATATGAAATAATGTCAAATTGGTCTCTTAACTTTCTGCATCTGTATCACACACACAAACACAGAATATAACATGTATATATATATATATATATATATATATATATATATACTGTATATACACACACACACTCACATACTGCCATTCGAGTGAAGCGGTTTGGGCATTATAACATCTCATGTGTGGTCTGTTCCCACAAGACACAGAGCCTCTATTTTTCTCTTAAGCTTCGACACACAAGCATTCCTGCAGTCTGGTCTCTGTGGACGCCCCCACAGTAAACGGGTCGGTCTCTCTAACATGCACAGACAGCCTTAAAATTGTTTAGTGCTGCTCATGTAGGTTACTGAAGCATGCGCTGATGTGCAGCGAGCTGCACGTATATCGTCCTCCGTTCACCTGCAGATCCCAACGCATGATGTTGACAGAAGATGTCTGAACAACAATTGCTGGATCTTTAGCACTGGATTCTTGTTATTGCGCTTTTAAACAATAACAATATTATTGTGAGATCATTTAAAATTAAATAAATAACGATTATCATCAGTTAAACACGTGCGTGCACAAACACAACATTGGTAACCAAACAACACTGGCCCCTATTATTTCCACTGCATAAACACAAAGGAAGATATTTTGAGAAATGTATCTGGTTTTGTGTTCCACTGAACAAAGAGTCATGCAGGTTTTAAATGACATGGACAGTTTTTTTTGGGGGGGTAATCTATCCCTTTAGGGAAAAATGCAACAAATACTGTGTTAAAGTATCAACCAGATACTAGAGATGAATTCCTTAAAATATTATCATGTGTATAGTATTAATACAATATCAATACTGTAATTATTAACGGTTATTTATATTATTGGTATTTTTTAACTCCGCATCATATTCCACCCTAAAATAAAAAAAACTGATTATATTTTGCATAAACAAAAGCCTATTTTCAGGATCAATGTTTATCAAATGTTTTTTTCATGATGACTTTTGGAATTTAACTGCCCACTGCAATGCAAAATAGTGTCGACATTTTGTAAATACCGAATAACGCTGTTCTCATGAATAATATGCCTGAAAGTTAACATCATTGCTGTACTGGGCAAAATTTAATACAAGTATTAATGGAGGCCTGTTTTTAAACTATAACGGCGCTGACATTTCATGTTTGAAATAATATATGAAAGCATAAACAGATGAAAACAAAGAAGAGTTCTTCAAGCATGAAGCCATCTAACAATCCGCCGCATTCATGCTGTTTTTGTTTACTGTGAACACAATATTGCGTAACATGAATCTGAGTCTTGATGATTCGTATAAAAGTCATATTAATGATTTACAATCATTGCTTCAAAGCGGCTTATCATTCAAACCCCCTGAACTGAATCTTCCCTCTCATGTGGATGCGCCCCCTCCATCTCCATCTACTTCAGGTCAGGCCTGGAGTCCAGGGTGTGAAACAGATGCTGCAAAGAGCTTGTGTGGAATTGTCAGATTGTCAGGCGGTTGGTCGGGCGAACGGGGAAACGCTCGGCTGTCTGTGTCATTTTCACTAATGCAGCTTCACCCTGACAGCGGTAGAAACCATCTCCAGGCTCGCCGCCAAGCACAGGCAGCGCGGAGCTAAACATCCATTTTTCATTGGGCTGTTTTCCCAGAAAGCAGAACACTGAATTTAAAAATGTCCGACCGATGTCGCCATCGGGAAACTCTGCATTCTCAGGGAACAGAATAATATTTAAATACGAATTGATATTTTTCTTCTCAGATTGACAGCAGTTCTTATAAAACAAAGCGCAAAGTCCGGTCTCGGAGCGACTCTGATTCGCTCTAAATGGCCACGGAAGCATTTTTGGCTGTGATTTTACAGCCTTGCATACAGGCCGTGTCTCATATTTAAATCATAGGATAAAGTTAGTGCACGCTGCCGGCCTGGGACCTCAACACGGAGATAACTTATGGCAAACGTTAGAGCCTCTCCGAGCGCTCAACTCCCGAACAATCTCTCCCACGAGCTTCCTGCGGCGTGATACATTGCTGCTTTCGAACACCTGCCTTGAGATACTGTTTTAGGCAAAGCTTTGGCTCTGTTACAGGCGTCCCGATAAGAGATGGCTATCGTCATACCTCTTCACGAATGATGATTCCTACAGTACACACACGTAAACTTAACCTTCTGCTATCAAAGCCTAAAACCTTAAACGCACATATCCATCCACTCAGTCCATAAAACTCATTATCTCCCTGGTGGCGGGCTTTGGAGAACTATTTAACAATCACATTTTGCTCTCTCCTCTCAAACTCAAGGTTTTCCTTACAGTTTTATTTTTGTACCCGCTCACTTGCATTCCGTTCATTTGTGGGTCTCTAGGGAAGTCAATTTCAATGGCGCAACCTGCACAGACTTTGGTTTCATAATAGTGTTTGAGACTCTCTTGCCTTTGTGAGTACGTTGGAGACACCAGGGCCCTTCTGTCTCCTATCTGGGCTTGTGTTTCCTTTGTTCGGGAAAGTTCTTACACCGAAGTGCCAGCGTTTGCATCGCGAGACGCTGTCTCGGTTGTAACAGCCCGGAGCTCGTCCCTGGCACGTCGGTGAGAGTGATTAGTAACTTACACCGTCTTTTGTTCCACTATCAACAGTAGTCTGTTGAATAGAAAGAAACGAAGTGTTATTTTTATTTCTCAAAATACAAAGCCTTTAAAAACCGCGCACGAGTTGAGAAAATGAAAGTTCGGTCTGTAGATGGAGTCGATGATCAAATCTCACCATTATCCTCCGCTGACAGAGCGGATAGCAGCATGCAAAATGAATAGTGTGGGGTTGCTTAGCAACGTGCAGATTCTGACGCGTGCTGTAAGATGAAGAGAGAAGCTGGGTGTGTTCACGTCACTGTGACCCAGCACAAACACATAAAGTACTGTTATCAACTGCTAAATGAAGTCGAGATGGATTTGTGGGATTTGAACAATGCGTGTGTTTACCGCGAGGTTTCGTGCGCCGGATGCTGTACGAGCGGCCACTTAAAGCAGCTGGAAATTACAGGTGAAGCAAAAAGCACAAAGGAACATTGCGTGGGAGAATTCAATTCGGGGTCTGTTAGGAGAGTTGTCAGAACTGTTTTGAATGTGCAGCCGAGTAAATTTGATTTTTCAACCACGTGACACTTTTATGGATGCAAGAGGGGGAATGTGCGCAGATTCAATCCACAGCGGTGATAAACAGAAGAGAACTGTAATCTAACCTTTACATTAACTTTCCCTAAAATCTGATAACAGGAATGTTGCTCATGGTTAAATCACATAATAAAGTCTCTACAGATATCTGAAAACCACCAGGCCACGCCTCTAATGTGACATCATAACCATCCGGAGTCCGTTTTCTGCTTCTAAAGGTGTATGACAAAAAGTTTGTGACTCAAGTCTCACATTTTCTGTCATGCGTCTTGGGTTTTTTTACTCTTACAAAATGGATTGCTCTCATCATACAGTATTTATACTACCAGCTCCAGCTTCAATGAATTTTGAAAGTGAAAAACTGGCATTCAGTACTTGGCTTCAGCGCTTGGTGTCTTCCTAGTAGAAGAGATCCTGCTTCTAAACATCAGCCGAGATTTACAAAAATGGTCAATGATACACGAAAATGAACGAAAGAAAATGTTAATAGAGAATCCACATTATGAGTGAGCGGAAGCTGCGTGGTCCACAAAGCCATTTGAGATAATGAGTTGGGGACTTTCTAATTATTTTGACATTACTATGTGAATTTGTGGATCATTTGAGCTGACACTGTACATAAAGCGTAATGAACTGTTGGAAATAGCAAATGTATCGGTCTCGAGTGTATTGTATTATTTGCCAACTGACCATCATTTTCAGCAAGTCTGTGCTAGTTCTAGACATGTACAGGCAGGCAGATTCTCAACCCGCTTTGGAGATTGCGTTTTATTGTAATGAATTGTCATGACTTTAACTTCTTCTCATTAATTTCTTGGCATGCGGGCGATTTCACGAACATAAAAAGTTGCACGCGAAAAGCTCGCCCAAGGGGAGAATTGCACGGTTTTTGCCAGACTGCACGGGCCATACGGGCATTCCTGGTTAAAAAAAAAAAGAGTCACCGCTCACCCTTGTGAATCATTGTCTGGTAAACAGACTGCACCCGGACGTGAAATGTTCATGGAAACCATAAAGCCCTCGACATGTAAAAACGTAGCTCTTTTTCATTGAAACGGCACCAGCATGCCAGATCCTAAATAATTTGATCTTTAATTGAAAACAAATTGTCTGGAGCCAGCGTGTAATGTGTCATTCTGGAGCAATATGTCAATAAACTGAACATCCGTTGCATCACCAGACAGGGCGTTTCCAGCGGAGACAGCTTTGGGACCAAACTATCTTTGTGCCATCTAGTTTTGTTTTGCATCAGTCTTGCCAGACAGAGTTGCCAGGCTGTTTTCTATTTTTGTTATCAAATCTAAACAAATACACTGTAAAATAACACCACGTTACAGCTGGGTACTAGAGGGAGGCAGAACATTGCAGTATTGTCCCAATAAACACTAACTAATATTCAACACCTGCCACTGCTGTGCATGACATAAACAGACGTTTATCATATCAGGGTCGTTCTGGAACGCTATCATTCCTAGAGAGACCTGAGATTTAGATCAGCGCTGAAAGACAGAAAAACAGGAAATAAATTTACTAGACAGCTGTGCTGCTCCTGCGCATGGTGTTTTGATGCAAAACCCTGCAATACAACCACCGCCAATACCATTTGTCCAAACATTGTCAATCACTCACTGTAAAATAATCTATTTTCTAGTTCAATCTGAGAAAAAGATACGAAAGCTGTCACGAGGGTGTGCCCTTTTGAAAAGCACCCTTAAAGAGTGCAAAAGGTACAAACTGGTACCGGATGTACACATATCTGTACCTAAATGGAACAGTAAGACATTTAAAGGGTTTAAAAGCTTTTGAACCAATATCTAAAATGATTACATCAAAAACATTTACTAAACATGAGAAGGAAAATGATTTCAGGTATAACGTTTTTTGGAAGCAATCATCAAAATCGAGTTATTGCTTAGAACTAACATCTGCAGTTTGGGGAAAGAAAATCATCATCAACGTGATGCGAATCCTGAAAACAGGATTGGAATCTGAATCACTCGAACGTCTGTCATTCTAATTTCAGTTCCGGGTCGGATTTGCGTCGCTCCTTATAATGCCCACGCGACACTGCGCGCGCTAGACCAATCGCAGAAGACTTGATAATAACGGCCTATTATTAGAAAAGGAAACGTTTTTTTTACACGGTGTGTGTATGTGTACTTGTTGTTGGAAACTCCATTAACCAAAGTAGGACCTTAAAAATCACAAATTGTTTACTTTAAATTCTACAATTTACCTATTACCTAATACTTAATTCCAATTTCGCCACCTTGGAATTACTGTAAAAGGTTCGATCTCACATTTTGTCAAAACTGAGATATTCAAATATTCTGATTATGTGACAACCTGGGTAAAATTTTGCGATGATAAAAGATTACTCCAAATTCTACAATTGACCTATTGAAATACTTTATTCCAGTTAATTTTTCTTACCCCATTAGCAGATATTTGTTCTTGTTTTAAGCATAAACGTCAATTTCCTCAATTGTTTTTCTTGAAAACAAGACTTATTATCTGTGAATATTTAGCAATTTTGTCACCTTGGAATGAATGTATAAGGTTTAATCTCACATTTTGTCAAAACTGAGATATTCACAAATTCTTATTATGTGACAACTTAGTTATATTATGCAATATCTCCAAAGTCAAATGGAAAAACTTTTAGGTTCAATATCTCAAAACTCCTCAGAATGCAGAAGTCAACACTAAGCCTTTTTTGCTTGCTGTCAAAATGGCACCATGGGTATTCAAGCAAACAAAGAAACAGTTTATAAACCGGACCAATTATACGTATTTAACCTTTATTACCATTAAAATTGATGCTTGTTATATTTCTGGTAATATATTTTTGGTTATTTATTAAATTATCATCAAATGATGTAAAACAGAGAATAAATAGTGCTAATTTTTTTAGATGGAGATCTCCAGAAGTCTGGATGAGAGTGTTAAATCAATGCTATACAGCAACAATACAGTAGCACACTACAGAGATGACAACATTCTGCTCCCTCCAAAACAAACAACCTGATATTCAAAATCCCATTCATGAACCCCTGACACGACACAGACAGTGTGTGCAAATGAACGGCTTTATCGGCATGCACTTTTTATTCTTATCGAATTCCCCCAACAGTTTGCTGTTTACATAGCGTGAATCCCACAGTTCCACGCAGGAACTGCAAAGACAAGCGGGAGAAAAATAGAGAGCTAGAGTGAGAACGAGAAAGTAAATACGACATATTGTTTTCTCTCTGTGACTATTTATAAATGCATCTAATGCCCTGGGTGACAATGTTTTTGTTTCGCATTTAAATAATTTCCCCATCAGGATTCTATTTCAAACATCCGTGACAGTGAGGGATGGAATGTAAATGCGCGTCGAAATTCCTCCGTACGAAACGTCTCACACGCCTCACCACACCTGAAGCTCCGCCGCCCGACCCGAGCACGCATCCCCGCGTTCACCGCCGTAATGGAACCTTTGCTTTCCTTTCATTTACATTTGTTTGAACAGAGCACCTGGCAAGGCACAGAAATCATTGCACAGCGGGAAAACTATTTGCATTGTTGCTCCATTTGCTCAAATGAATTTTTCAGAAAGATGACAACCTCATGCATACTGAAACGATGCCTCTGTTTTGCACGCAACAGGTCTTAATCTTCCTTTAGGGCTAAGCTGCCCAAATGGACAGTTTGGAAAACGAAGAACAGCCGATGAGTTGCAAGGCGGAGGTCGATTCAAATGAGCGTCCCTCACGTCTCTTGAGGTTACGACACGGGCTCTGGCACTCGCTAAATAATGAGACGAGACAAAAACAGTAGAACTAATCGAACTGCTTTAAAGAGTGCAGAGGAACCAGATAAGTGAGAGGAGAGCGAGGGGTGAAGCGATGCGGAGAGAGAGGAAAAAGAGAAGGTGCAGATAAGACATAATCAGGCGTGAACACAATCTACAGAACGTACAGATATAATTTGGTATTCCTGCAAGAGCTCGTGCCCGGGCAGTCAAGGCAAAGCAATCATCATTTGCGGGAGAACGGTCCAAGAGTTCATTCTCCACCGCGAGTGTGAACGCGAACGCATCAATCAAGATCTCAGACGAACCCAGGATCCGTGCCTTTGCTCAGACAAGCTGCAAAAATCAGATTTTTCTGGGTGTATCGGACTCGCATTCGATTAGCTATTTTTTAGTCTGAACAACACATAGAAAAGTCAGAATAACTGCAGACATTCAGCATTAACGTGTTTAGACTTTTATTCAATTCTTATATTAAACACTAAAACTCTGACATTCAAACACATGAAAGCCAATCCGATCCCAACGATGGGAAATTTTAAAGTTGCCATGGAAACAAAGATTTTTTTAAAGGAATGTTCAAAATTCATTGCTTATTCACTTTAATGTAATTTAAAACCTGTATATGACTCTTTCTTTCGAACACAAATGAAGATGTTTTGAGAAATGTCTGAGTGGTTTTGTGTCCAAACAATGGAAGTCAATGGGGGCCAGTGTTCAAAATATCATTTGTTGCGCTGAAGACAGAAAGTCATACAGGTTTGGAATGACACCATTTGAGATTTGCGGGTGAACTATCCCTTAACGGATATCGATAACTAGTGTGCTAAAAACATTGACAAATTTTACATGCATTAGATACGGCAAATACATTCTGAACTGGTTTATTTATATGACATCATCCTGCGCTACATGTAAACTAAATGGGCAATCACATGAAAATGTCAACCTTACCATGAAAAAATGTTTTTACAAATGGTTTTTAGTATGGTAACATCACAGATATTAACATTTGGTGGTTCATTTACCCATGTGCACATTTTTAAAGCATTTGTTTTATTTTAAGTGCATGTCAGGCAGGTGCACATCCATCACGCATGTTTATTTCCCTTTAAAAAAAAAACATTCTTATTTTTTTAATGTTTAGATTCCATCAACAAGAGTTTAGTAAAATATAAACAGATGGTTCAATACATTCATAACAAATTCATTGTCTGAGCATTTTTATGTCACGCCCATAACGCTGGAATTGCCCAAATACTACTGGCTATTTTACAAGGGGGAGGAACCACTCAATATGTCCCACCATATGTCCATGGATCAAACAAAACTATGCGTTTCAATGCACATCTGCGTTTTTTCAATCCCTTAGCTAGCACTTTAAGTACCTGCTAACAGAGGCGTCATATGCCCATTCAAACAGAGGCCACATGCCCCCTCAGATTTTTTAAATAGTCAGTTTGGCACGCAACCTCCAAAGTCAGACATCTACTTATCAGTTGCACGATTCTATAGGAAGAAACTGTATCAGTTATGAGCTGCACCCATGTCCTCTTTCTGAGATTTTCGCCGTTTTGATCACATACAGGAGCTTAACATTTATCAATCCGTCGACAGAAGCAACAGCGCTGGCTAATGATGTAATCAGCATCTGCGCGCAGTCGGGAGCTCGGCTCACGGAAACAAGACTTTCGAACTCGTTCTACGCTAGTATGCGCCGTCGTTTAGACAAAGCATTTGTCACCAACTTTCGTTTAGACCCTGCGACCAAACGGGGGTGAGAGATCTGGACCCATGAACTGATTTTATTTTACTTAAAAGTGGCCCGATCCCAGTATGTCACAAACTACTGTGAGAACAGACTGCTCCAGATGCTTTCAAATGGATTCTGTGTTACAGTTCAATTTCAGGGTGCGATGACTGACAATACTCAAAGAAAATATTTTTCCTCTTCTAAATAAGCCATCTGGAAATAAAAAAGTGGTATATTAGTTAAAATAATATATACGATATTTTAATAATACATAAACAATTGACACTTTTCAAATATTAAGATGCACTTAAATTAATGTATTACGTAATATACTGCATTATAGATTTTCGTTTCATAATGGAAGGAATTTCGTTATGGATAATAAATCTGTATTATAGGCTGTTTAACAAAGGATAACCATTTTGCTTCATTTTTATTTTCTTTTTCTTTTGTGCTCTATGTTCATATGTATGCAAACAATGACTCTTTAACTGCTATAGCACAAAATTGTATACAAGATATACAAACCACACCAGACTGATGCATTTACCTTAAACCTAAATTTAATTCTCGCAAGGATCTGTGCAATGTTTTGAATGTTCTTAAGAGATATTCTCTGCTTTAAGTGTATGTATTTGCCCGCCCGCTAACAAAGTTACTACAAAAAGCAAATAATAATCTATCAGTAGAATACTGAAAGTATGCATGCACTTGAAAACGCTTTTATCGAGATCATTTGTTTGGCATATCAAACCTTGCCTTGCTATACTATAAGAGCTACAGGAAAGTTATGCTAAACAAATTCAGCTGTTCGATATAATTGACATACAAACAACGCTCGTCACGAATCAGTCGAGCATTTCCCTGTCTATTACCAGTCCATTGTCTTTAAGGAGCTCGCGGTCTCATGGACGCTGCATACACACTTAAATCCAGGAAAATAATGACAAATGGAGCGAGTTCCTTTCGCAAGCTGAATTACATCATACCGGTAAATGGTGACCCGTCCTAATTAGTGGACAGAATAACAGGATTGTACAACTAATCTGAGCCTGTTGCTCTGCTGTCATTGACTGAGAGCAAAAAACAGGAGCGAGGAACTGAAGCAAAAACTATTCATTAGCCATAGTCTCCAATGCAATCAATAACACGCCTTTCCAATTACACAGCTCGAGATCCGCAGGAAATTCCTGCTGTATTTAAAGCGGTTAGCAGCGACTGCTGCGAGACTTCTCCACTAGACTGTAGACTCCCCCCGCAGCCAAATAAACTAGAGACATGAAAACAGCTCTCACCCCTCGCGGAGTTCTTCTCGTTTTAATACGTGCTCGCTAAAAGTGTTTTCGTCTTCTTAATTGACCGCGGATTCAGGCTCAGCTGCGACTCAAATACCATTTTTCCTTCCCGGAGCCATAAAATTCTCTTTACACTGTTTAATCAATGTTTTCAGAGATCCATCTACGGGAAATGATTAGGATAATGAAATATAAGGCGGCCTGATTAGATCCACTTCAGCGTTCTTTCGATCTATTGCACTGGTCGGATTAAGGGGGGATGGATTTAAACATTGCATTTGTGTACAAAACACTGTTTAGAAATGCTTCAAAAACCTTCGGTTCGGACTGCATCTAGTTATAAGTGACCTAGAATTGTGAATATCATGACACGAGGAAGTTAGCGCGGCGTTTCTAAACCAGAGTGCCGGGTCCCAACAAAACTTTCAAGGGAGCCTTAAGATGACTTAAAGGGATAGGTTCGCTCATAACGACATCATCATCTACTCACCCTCTTGTCAATACAAAGCTGTTAGAACACAAAATAATGTTGGTAACCGAACAATGGCAGTACCCTTTCACTTCTATAGAATGGACGCAAAACCAAGGCAAGTCAATGGGTACGCCATAGCTAAGTTATCCACGTTCTACTAAATATCTTCTTTTGTGTTCTGATGATGACGGAGTTTTCATTTGTGGGTGAACTACATACTAAGATGTATAGCTAAAAGTGTTTCAACATTTCGTTTCGCTAACTCCCTCGCCCTACAAAACACATGCCAGCAAATCAGATGTGAGCGATCAAGAGCTGAAACGTCTGCACGTTTTACAATACGAACTCTTCCAAGGCGGTCTCGAGGAACTTAAAGGACAAAAAGCATTCAAATAGGCAAATAAATTGACATTTCAGGAACATGTTGTGGAATTGAAATGGTGAGTGAGGCCTTTAAATATTGTTTTGAAGTCAAAAAGGTTGAGATGTAAGATTGAATTGTATTACAAAACCATTTTCGTGATTACAAGCAGAGCACAATAGAAAAGGAGGCGAATAAACGTTTCATTTCACACAGACCCCTAACAAGACTACAGAAAGTACTCTGAATTTTATTTATGCCAGAGCAATCAGAGTTACGACCGGTCACCAAGAAAACGGACAACAATTCTCAGAGGCATAAACCGTCACCCGGTCGTTCGCGATGCCACGGAGGCATGCGACGACATCGGCCTGTTTGTTTAACCGACAGGCACAAACACAAAGCACACACACGATCTTCCATAACAGCGGCGATAATGCTGTTTACACCATCTCTCACCGAACGGACGGAGACAATCGCAATTATCTGGATATATCTGAAGTGTGCGCGGTGACAGCCCTATGCGTTATAAATAGCCCTGTTGTAGCTGGGAAGGAGAGAGCGAGCGCGACTGAACGCATGCCATAACAACGCTATGATGTCTTCTTGCGGAGACCTGCACCCCTGGCCCCGCCCCCCACCTTCTTTAGCTGGGTAATGAAATATGTCTGCTGTGATGTATGGCTGCTGGAGAGCTCCAAATCGAAAATTGAATCACACTAACTTAATTTGCGGTCGGGGCAATCAAATTACTTGTTTTGGCCAGAGTATTTCAACCCGTGCCGGCTATGAATTCATCTTGGTGAGAGGCCTGTCAGAGAGAGGCATGTTTTGCGGGTACCACCACTGTAGGGAGAGCTGTGGGGTCCAGGGGGCAGGAGGGATGCTGGCTACCACCGTGCACAGGTTATCATCCGACACGCAGCGGAGCGTTCGTGGGAGTTTCGCTGCTTGTGTTGCAAAACTCTACTGGGAACAATAGACCAGAAATTGCTGTTAGTTACTGTAATTCTATAGGTTGTGTTTATCTTACAGAGCCCTTGAAAGGGGTTTGGGCACTTGAGCACTTGAAACTGTATGAATGGCAATTCATTAGATAGGAGCTTTTCACATTTAGAGAAACTTCAGTTTAGATAATACAAGGTAAGTGTCTCGTTGTGTCAAGGTAACTTGAACTGACTTAAATAAAGTCATACGAGTTTGTCAGTTTTACATTTTCAACACATTTTAAAGAATATTCTGGTCATTCCTTCAGCGGTACAGAATAAGGATTGGGGCTGTCAAACTCCAAAATAACAAGAAACACCATAAAAGTTTTAGCAGTCCATTTCATAAAGAGATCGGGTGGGACGTGTCGGTTTTTCAAACAAAGCTTTTGTGTGCTTTCAGAAAACTTGTAATGTAGCACAGTCATAAATATTGACTACTTTTATGTTTTCTTTGTGATTTTTCAACCCTTGACAGTCCTGTCCTCATTCGCTTTCATTATATAGGCTAGAAACAAGCAGACTGAAAATTCACCCGTTGTGTTCTCTAGAACAAATAAAGTCCTACGAGTTGGTAACAACACAAGTCTGAGTAAACGTATAGGTTTATTTTGGGGTGAACAGTTCCTTTAAAGCACAACCATCACCTCCACAAACTTTCAAAATGGTTCTTCAAAGAATTGTTGCTGAACGGCATCTTCAGAGCGCAGATGGCAAGAACGACACGGCCACTTGTTTGCGCTCCCCGCTGACGCCTGCGCTGTTCGAAGAAAGAAAATCAATCACCGTGACAGACTCATCCACCTCACAAACACTCCAACACTCTCTCACCTGTCACATCATTTATCCCAACACAACTGACACAGCCGAATGCGCTGCATTCCAGTTTCATCGTCTCAGTTCTTCTCCCTTCAAACCATTTATCAGCAGTTTAAGGGTTTCTGAAGGAAAAAAAGAGAATATTTGAAACGCGCCGCGTTTGAAATTCAAGCGAGTCAGACTGGGCTTATAAGAAGAGAGAGAAAGAAATTATAGGCAAATGCAAATATATTCTCTCCCCATTCAATAGCTTGTTTAAATATGCATTACCTACATCATAAAGCATGTTAAGCGCCTTTCACACACCATAGGATCAAAATGTAGATTTACCTTGGTTAGATATGATAAAACTACAATATATTAGCTGTTTATGAATGGAAATGTTTGACGCCATCATGTTAAAATGATCAGTCTATCCAAAAATGAAAACTTTCATTATTCGCTGACTTTGATGTTTTTCTTTACTGATATTACTCTGCTTGGTCTGTGCAGTTCTGGGTTTGAGCCTTTGAAACATGGGTAGCTTGAAGTTGTAAATAGTAAAGCTGTTACAATATACAAACAAAAAGTAGTAAAAACTGTAAAGACTGGTCGAGAAGAATTTTCTTAAATCTTAAAGATACTGGTTCCAGATTTTAAATCCGTTATAAATATAATTTCGGTGTTTTTTTGTTCAAACGTTTGTGTCGTGTTAAACAAAGTACAAAACATTCTTGTTTGTTTACTTGCATTGTTTACGTCATCCTAAGTGGTCTATATGCCTAATCTTGGTGCACTAACCAAACTAGTTACTTACTGAAAACAATTATTTTTGATATATCTCATGCACAACATGTCAAACCTGCGACGCACTTTGGATGCCCCATACCAACTGTAACTCAAATTGTATTTACACATTTATACCATAGTGTGTTTAAGTACTTGATTCTGATTGGCTGGAATATGTGCATTAAAACTGTTTAAGCCCCGATTCACATTTTGCATTGTTTCCAATGCGGTTTTAGAAGAAAAATGTGAATCGGGTCTAATGAAGTAAGTTTTATCATTATTTGAAATGAACTGACAAAAATCACTGTCATTTCTCCTGTCTGATTACAAATAACACAGTAAACATCAATAACCGCTTTAACTTGGCAAATGGTTATGGTATAAGAAGTATAATCCACGGCTAGCCGTGCATTTAGGGATTTGAATGCACTACACAGACGCAACCCAAAGTTCCTGGCCTACACGTTGTGCATTAAAATCCTTTAATGCACGGTTAGCCGTAAATTATCCCTTAATTGTTACTAAATGCTTTTATCCCAGGCGTCTTGCATTTGGTATACATTTCTAACCAGTGTTTGTATTCTCTGGAAACTGAACCCATGATCTCTGTGTCTCAGATGCTAAAGTCGTGTTATTTATACGCAGATTGTTGAGAACGGGTTGGTTCTACCAAGGAGGCCAACTTGCTCATTATTACACTGTCTAGGTCTCCCAAGTTTGGCATTATCAGACTTGGTTGTTGTTGTTTTTTATAAAGTTGCTTGGCTATTATGTGCAAACTATCACATCTTTGGAGGTGTCTGCAACATATGCTGATTACAAACTATGAGAAGTGTGTGGGAGGGTAAGGGTAGGAGATAAGTGTGAAAAATCACAGTCCATCTGTGAGAAAACAAAGGGAAAAAAAGCGTGAAAACGTGGATGAGAATCCATATAACGCATGCCGAATAATTCTGGAAGATTTACGTTCGTGCATTTGCCGGGCATGTTAAAGTACATTTAATCAATTGGTTTCTGCATCGTTTAAGATCGAACCCATGAACATGCAAAGTGATATCTACAGTTATTTTTCTGTGATGTATTGGGCATGTTTAACACAAACACACACCATAGCAAAATATTCAGGTGCATAAATTATTATAATTATTAGAATACTGTACATTTAACTGCATATCCTTACAGACATTCAACATTAACTTTCAACCAGGTAAGACAATTGACATTGACTTTTAGACCCTATGTACAGGCAATGTAAAGAACACAGGACATTATTCTCTAATGTCTCTTAATGTCCTTGCACCGTCAGCCATGTTCAGCGACTATTCAAAGGCAACAACCAGACCATTATCCATCCATCTGCAGATAAGAGAGAAACAGGGCAGGAGACACAGGTGGAGGGAAAGAGAGGCAGAAAGCGAGACAGGGAGAGCGTGGGCTGAACTGTCACTCACTGATTAGCTACTAGATGGGAACAGCAAGGAAATGAGGATGTAGAGAGAGTGTAGAGAACTATCAATGACCTTTCAGTTTTAGCTTTTACTCTTACCCACAGAGAAAGAGAGAGAGAGAGAGAGAGAGAGAGAGAGAGAGAGCACTCCATCCATTATTGAATTCCTGAATAATGGCACTCCGGAGGAGGTACAAAGTAACAGATCTGAAAGTAGCCGTAGACACACACTCTCTCTCTCTTTCTCATGCCCCTGGCGCACTTCTTTTCCCAGCCTTTCAGCACACTTGAGACAGAGACGCTGGCAACACCTAATCTCACAAAATCAGTCACTTCGTTCATTACCGCAATGACCCGAATGCTGTTGCAGGTTTTTGGGTGGCGGTTCTTGAGCACTTTCCGTGTCCCACTATGATCGATATTTCAGTTGCAGATGGGTCCATGAAGTGCCCTCCCGCTGATAAATATGTGCATGGAAGAGTCATTACATCGTCTCCAGCTCCTCCATCACAGCTGATGGATGAGAGCTCCAGTGCAGGTTGAGGGACCGTGGAGCGTGTGGATGCAGGAGAGGTAATATTTAGACAGATCACAACGGTCCACCTGCAAATTGGAGTGTGGATGAGAGCAAACCAGCTGGAAAGACAGAAATGGAGAATGACAGTGGAAAGAAAGCTTGAGGCTAGAATTAGCAAAGTTAGCAAAGCGGGCGGAAGAATTTAGTTGCTGTTTGCATTAAGTGGACAAACTCGATATCTGAAGTAGAGCAGCAGGGAAGTCCACACTGAATCTGTGCCTGCATGTTTCTGCAGTATTCAGGCGCCAGTTATTTACAGAACTATATATTACTCTTCTTTCTGTTTTTCTCAATTAAAAAGTGCTTTCGGCTATCAGTATAACATGAGCATTGATATAGTTTATCCAAAATCGGTGCAGAAAATGTGAAGAAAGTCTGATCATATTCCCTGACACCTACGTGACAAAAAATGTTGGGTCAATTGTTGGGTTTTTAACCCATAAACCATAAAATTAGTGGAAAAAGAATGGTGGGTTATAGAGTATGGACAAGCCCATTTAAACCAAACAAATTGCTTTAAATTTAATTTGAAAAAATTCCATATTTGACCCACACATTGGTCGAACGACCAAACATAGGTAGCCAACAACCCATCGTTCTTTTTAAAGTGCAATAATGTAGAGCAAAAAATGATTTCCATTTTGTCTTGTTTTCTATATTATAAATATATATTTTGTCTTTTGTTTACATAATGTTATTACACTCTAAAATATGTTGGGTTATTTTGACCCAACAATGGGTTAAATAAACCCATAGAAAATGTTTATATTTAATCAAACAATGGGTTTATAGAACCCAGCATATTTGGTAGAAACAACCCAACTGTTGTGTTTGTCCATTTTTACCCAATGCTGGGTTGAAATAACTCATCAATTTTGGAGTGGATATAATAGCCATTTTATGGAATAACCAATAAGACACTGTGTCTTTATGTTTTAAGTTCACACTGAAAAACATTAATTTCTCATTTAGTATTATTGTCTTGTTTCCAGCACAAATATAAAAAAATTCTGAAATCAAGACTCTTGACAGGCAAAATGACTTAAGTGTTGTTTCGTGGGAAAAATGTAGTTTATGCTTAAAACAAGAGGGGCTAATGGGGCAAGAAACAAAAAATAAATACATTTCTTAAACAGTTATTTTTGTGACCCACTGGCAGATATATTTCTAGTTTTTTTCATTTCACATCAGACTATAAATAATACTATCAAGAGTCTGGCTATGTTGCTTCTTAATGAAATGCTTGATTTAATGAAACAAATATAACAAGACAAAAACACTAAATAAAATGTCTAATACCTGTAAACATCTAAGACACAAATTACATTTAAAAACAAATGTATGTTTTTCCGGTGGCTATCATATTCACTCACTGCTATGTAAACTAAGGGTAATAGTTGGTCTCTGTGGGATCTATGCAGTGGTATAAACAGTAACTGGGTGAACAGGAGTTTTACATTTGCATAGCGGTCACCAAGGAGTTTGAAGATACCTTGAGAGAGCTCTCCATTAGCTTTAGCACTCATCTTAATGGCAGGCACGAGCAGTCCCGGATGAAAGCAACCTGAATATGTGCACCTGTGACCAGCTGATCCGTTATTGTTAGACTGTAAACACCAACTTTTAGAATAATGAATAACATTACCTGTTGGAAAAATTGTGGTTATTATTAATCAATACTTTATTGAGATAATTGATTGAACACCCATGGTCAAATATAGCCGGTTCCGCCATTAAATAAAAGCAACAAGCCATTTACAGCTGTGTTACGATGATTTTACCATGGTTAAGGGGGTTAAGCGTTTCCCGTCACGCCTAACAATGGCCCTTCACCGTGGCTTATTGCGTTATTCTGCCATTCGGTTGTGTGTGGTTATGTTCTTGCCCTGCTAGCGATGACATCCAAAGGCCAACCATTCCTCCAAATCAAAATGACTCTTTTAAAAATCTTCCCTCATCATTTCTCACGTCAACAGCGGACCCCCAAAACTCTTTTCCTGTCAGACGTCAGATCCCTAACCTCTACTGTACTCCCTCTCTCTCAGTAGACCTTGTTGCCTCTGCTGACTACTTGTCACCTAATATCAGGATGTCGACGAAATCACCCTTTTGTCCTTTTTTTCCAGTTTTTACTCCACAGAGGACAGGACGGATAAATATAACGCGGCACTAAATCCTAATTCCACAATTAGCGATTATGACATCCCGAACTCTCCAAAATTCGCAGGATCCAGGCCCGTCAACACCGCGGTCAAATTGAATAATAAATGTTAAACGGCGGTTTGGTCGCAGTCACTCAACAGTCAACAGACTGTGGCTGTGGGCAGCGAGACGATGAGGTCATTAACCCTGCCATTTGCTTAACAAGCGCTAATTACAGCTGACATTTCCACAGGGCGCTTCCCAACGTCAGCTGCCCGAATTAACCGAGAGGACACGGTCATCCTTCACACGCACAAACATTTGTGTTTCTATCACAGTGCGGACTTTCTATTGTTTTATACTTCGCTAATGATCTATCTTCTAACCTCAAATCTAACCCTAACACCATCCTTTTTGCATTTCTAGGCTTTTAATTAAGACGTTTATTAATGTGTTTTTCTGGTTGGAGCTCCAACAATTTACATGATTTTAGGTTTTAGTGACCTTGAGAGGACGTTATAGGTCCCCACACACAGAACAATTCAAGTAAAAGTACCAGTAACAGTAACAGTACCAACTGTTTAATAGAATCCAAAATCAAATATACAGCAAAGAGCTAATATTTACTTTTTTTGATAAGGCTAAAAGCAGTGTGGACTACAAAAGCACTCATTAAGCAGAATCCACCGTAATGACAAGAGGATTTTGGCATTTTTTTGCAGAGAGAAAAATAACACAAGCGTCGGGGCGCACCGTGAAGCTGTTACAGAGGCTTATTTGCATTGCGAACAGTGAACACAATCAGAACGCTATGAGCTGAATAAAGCACAGCACTGTTCCTTCACACAACACGTCTACATTACCATAAAACAGCACACGCCCAAAAATATCATT
Source organism: Barbatula barbatula (assembly GCF_947034865.1). Classification (NCBI taxonomy): domain Eukaryota; kingdom Metazoa; phylum Chordata; class Actinopteri; order Cypriniformes; family Nemacheilidae; genus Barbatula; species Barbatula barbatula. Next base: position 21,141,702 of record NC_136774.1, read on the forward strand.
CCGATGAAACACGCCACGTAGAATGACTAATACAGAGAGAAGCACCATTTCTATTTGCAGACCAAAGGCAAATATTTGATCCTAGAATTACGAGTACACTTTGAAAAAGAAATCGAAAAAGAAAGGAAGTCTATCTTCTAAACACAGTCCTGATGGACGAAACGGATAAACGAAACAAGTAATAACGCCAAGCGGGAAGCCAGAAATGGAGAAACAGAAAATCCCAGGACAAAGACAAATAACTTAAGACACAGAGGACACGTCTATAAATAGACATGCCGCTGTACCGGCAGGCCACATACTTCTCCTTTTTCTTTCTTAAAAAAAGGCAACACAATAAACAAATTAAAAGAAAAGTACAGTATCCAGTCCATCAACCACACAGGTCTTGTTCTCTGTATTAAAACCAAATAAGCAGAATCAAAGCAAAAACTAAACAAATGTAACAATTCATGAATAGCAAATACGATTTTGGCTTCTTGTCGAGAAGCCAAAAGCTTCCTTAGTGTAACACTAAATGTTTTGATCCATAAGCACATAAAAGTGGTTTAATGTGCTTAAACAAAAAAAGGTATAAATGCACATCCATGAAAAAAGGCAACATGTATAATACAATCAAGATGTGTTCGAGAAATCCAGAGTTTTCTTTTACGGTACTATTGGGATTCATGATTAAAGACGTCAACATAAAATAGCGTTTGCAATAATATTAAATTGTCGTAACTAAAAATATGAAAAGACGGCGCAAATGGGCATGATTTCATCCATTAGGACTGAACTGTAAAAAGGAGCTTTTACATACCACAATGAAGCCAGGCCGAATGAGAATTTACTGAGGGTAACAAAACTACATCGCTTTTAAACAGCCACATCCAAGTTCAGGAGGCTTTTTAACCTGGACGTGAGGCTACAGAGATCGACCGGATTGTTTAACATCATTGCTCGAAATTTTGTGACTTAAATTAAAACTGCAATTAAATGGCATCAGTAATTGGATGAATGATTGACAACTGCCCAATTCTTTTTTGAAAATGTTAAAGCTACACTCCGTAACTCTTTTTGATAATTGGGCAAGTACCTACCTTACCACGATTCACAGTGGTAAGCTTATTATAATCATTTGAGATACCGGTTGTTCTTTAACACATGTAAAGTATCTAAAGAAAACTGTAATTTTATGTTTCAAACAGAGATGGTGATAAAGAGGTAAAGTTACAGAATTCAGCTTTAACATTTTTTTTGTTGTTCATTATTTTCACATGTGACACCTGGCTGACACCATCTAAAAAGTAAGTCCGTTTCAAACTTTGAAGAAAAGTTTGTTGAATTTAACACGTGAGCAGAATTGGGCAACAGATCTGCCCTCTTCAAAACATTCAACATATTAAAGGTGACCAAAATTATGAATATGCCTTTAATATGGACTCCATAATAAACCTACTCAGAGTCGTATCTTAACCCGCACCTTCATTCAACACGTACCACATTGCAGGGTGGTAAACTACGACCCTTTCATGAATAATGACTGCCCCATCTCTTCGGCGGAGTCAGCGTTTTTGACCTTCTAAAATAAGTCGCTCCTTCATTAGCGCACTTTAAAAGGGGTGACGAGAAAACTAATTATCATCTCTGGAGTGAATTTCAGCTCATTAAAGTCTGCAAAGACATATTCTATAAGACAAACTGAAAGAGGAAAAAAACTAGCGCAGCACTGTAAATGCTTCATCAAAAATAGATTGTAACAGCGAGACTGTATAGTGCAGGTGGTCTCAAATATCACTGACAGAGCGAGCTGACAAATGTACATTATTCAAGCGTTTCACATCAGCATGTTCACAAAACCCACCCCGGCACTGAGCATTCGGCATCACTTCTGAAACCTCTCTCGAATCAATACAATTCATTCGCTTCGATAATAAGAGCAGAAAGACACACATTTCATTTATTATTCAGATTATCCATGCAGGCTTTTGGTCCTCGATGATTGCCACGTTTTTCGACACGATCACAGATTTTTTATGAAACGGTTTTCATTTAAAAAAGTCAGAGCAGAAACCGCAGCAATTTATAAAGATCCAACTTCCACGGTCTGAAAAGGAATGATGCCGTAATTGAAGATTCAGATTAACTTTAACAATTAATCGCCAATCAAAATGTATCAGCCGGAGTTAATAAATGTACCAGGAGGTGAAACGAGGGTTCAAAGATAATCAAATCATCTGCATCTGATTAGCATAAACATCTGCATAAATATGTTGCCCTGGGAGACCGAACGGATGGGTTGCTTTTCACAGTGATCTTAGACTAGATTTACTGTTTCCATAACAGTACTTAAGATTATGATTTGGGTTTGGGCCAAGACTAGCTGCTCAGAGTGTGGAATGAAGATACCTGACAAACACGGTGCAGTACCAGACCGCTCAGTGCCTATAGCTAAAAACAAAACCCAGTTTAGATTGACAGTTCACCCTAAAATAAAAACGATTTTTCCATTTACTCATGTCATTCCAAACCTCTATGACTTTCTTTTGATGTTTTGATGAACGTTAATAACCAAACAACATTGGCCTCCATTGACTTCCATTGTATGGATACAAAAGAACTACCCTAGTAGGACAAATTTCTTCGTTCTGTTATACACAAAATCAAACAGTTCTGGGGCACTTTTGACTGCCATTCCTACAATAGTAGTCAATGGTGGCCAAGAACTGTTTGGTTACAATGTATACAGATATTACAGTATTACAGTATACAGTATTTGGAACAACTCGAGGGTGAGTAAATGATGACAGAACTTGTATTCTTGGGTGAACTGTTTCTTTAAGTCAGTAGGTCGCACTGTCCAGTCTATTATAAGCACAATAATTAATTCTTTATAAACCATATTTCACCACAGTTTGATTCAGCAGTCTGTGCTGAAACATTGTACCTCAGTAGTCATCCAGCTAATGGTAAAACACTAAAAAGCACCACTTTCTATGAAAGAATTGTGCAAGAGGTTCATATGCATACAATGCCACTTCAGAAAGAACTGGGCTCTTAGATTGTTCGAATTCACAGTCTTCAGAGTCTGATAAACATAAAAACACATCGCTCAGTCAGTTGTCTATCGATTCTTCAAATTGTTCTAAACGTCACGACCGACTGCGTCTTCAAAAAAATGGCTCTTGGAGGCTGCCATAGTTTCTTGTATTGCAGATCTTCAATAATAGCGTCTGCGAGTGATTACAGGCGGGAATCGACCCATGTACCTGCCCGTGGTACAATCAATGTCGCAATGAGCAAAGAGGCCAAGAGGATCACATTATGGTGTAATAACGCAAAACATGAGAACATTGGCTGAGATTCATAAAGGCGGGCTGGTTTCTGCACATCGGAGGGAAGAACTGGAGGAGGATGAGGAGAACCCCTTTGAAAAACCAACTAATGGTGCTTCGGAAGAATGGCACGTCTTTCTGTTTTAATGTTACGCATTCGTACGTCCGTTGTTTTAGAGCTTGGCATCATTTTGTCAGTTATCTTCTGAAATAATCTGCAGGCAAATGAAATTGTCAACCACGGAGATGGCTTGCTGGGAGTTTATCCAAAATATCTGGTTTGCGGTTATTTACTTTGTCTCATCCTTGATCATGAACTGTGACAGACGACGACACAAATTTGATGTCATGGGACAAAATTGGTGAGCTCTATCTTCACCGTGTCAAATTAAACGGAGCACAGAAAAAGCGTTTGGACAGATGCCATTGTTAAGTCGTGTCATTGTCTGGGTTTCCGGGGTCATGATGTTCAGCGTTGGGTTCTCATCTCTTGTAGTGCCTCGGAGCGTCGGCAAACATGTATTTGAGTCTGTAGGCCTCAGCCAGGAGCAAACCCACCTCCTCGTTGCCCCAGTGTATTGTGGGAAGGTTCTGCAGGAGCATTAGCAAGTTCTGTAAAGACAGAAGAAACACATTTCTCAAAATGATGTATTACTGGACAATCATGGCTCGTGGCTTTTACTTGGTCGATTTCTGTAGTTTCAGGTAGCTGTCGACCGCCTCAGAAATACTGTGTTTCTTGGCTATTATCTGTTCTTTGAAACACATTTTAGTGTTCGAAACTGTTCATGTAATCATGGCATGATTACAACGTTAGGATAATGTGATTCATGATTGGCACTACTCTGAGGTCGCTGCTGCTTTTAGTGTGTGGCATGCATGTGTATGCGTGTGTGTCCGCCGCTCACAGCTGCGGAAAGTGCACAGTACAAAAAGTATTGTAATCAGCTTCACTCTGAATCTCGGGTTCTTTGGTCATCAAATTTAGCTCAGTACCAACGTCCGAAAATCTGTATTTTGTGAGGGAATAAATGTGGAATCTAGGAGTCTTTTTGAATCGGCAGCCGGTAACATGCACACGCACACTCTAACGTGACGCAACGAAGCTTTGAAATTGCAACTCGCAATGATCTGACCAACAGCATTATTCAAATTTAGAATCGACAAACTTTGTTGCCGTTTGTCATTGTGATGTAAGATGTAAACACTGGTCCAGAAGAACTTACAGTGTCCTTTTTTATTATTTTGAAATCTAGCACATATAGGCGGAATTTTGATCAAACGTTTGCGTATTAAGATCTTCTGGACCAGCATCGTGTTGTCTACAGCCTTCATAGATCGACCACATATTCTTTCATGACTTCACAGCATGTCAACATTTTAGGATAACAGTTTCGAATATATAGATATATATATATATATATATATAAATTTAATCCAATGAACAAAGAGAAAGATATTTGGAACAATGTTAGCAATTTTTGTTTTTGTTCTGTTTCACAGATCATGGGTAAATGATGACAGAAGAAAAATTGTTGAAGAACCCTGACATAAATGTTAAGATATGATGAAATACGATGATGTTTTAATAAGATGTATTTATAAAAAACAACAGTGAAAACCAGGCAAAATATCAAATCAAAACATCAAATGTCAAAATATCTGTGTATATAAGTGATGCTTACTGTAAAAATAGTAATTGCAATGGTGTTATTCATTTTTTTTTATATTTGATATGTATATCTTAATTTGGTCTCAATTTATCTCAATATATTCAGATACACATGCATTTATTAGTATAAAGGCATCTTGGGAAATAAACCAATAACCTTCAGAAAGATCACGCTGTGCTCGATCAGTCGAGCTCTGGAAAGCCTTGAGATTAATCACAATTAATTACGTATATAGACAGCCCCAGTATAAACACTGGTGCTCCAACAATTGTCCATCAAACCCTTCCCCGCACAACGAGGCGAATTATAAATGAATGTCGAGAGGCGGAGCGGAGCCGCTGAGAGCGAGAACGGGCTGTATAACAGTACGTTCTCATTTCATGGCCGCTGAGGTGTGGTGTATGCGCTGGCCTGTGAAATTTAGTTACAGCAGAGGCTGCTCCACTGGAGGGGCAATTACTCCGATCGTCTTTGAGTAAGTGACGGCCGGGCTACTTTCCAGTGATGCGTGCATGTGTGGGAAGCGTCCAACACACGGTCACACGGAGCGCGCACACATTTATTTGCACGGAGGGCAGCCATGCGCAAAATGCGTGAGATTGTATGTGTACCTGAAAGTCACCCGTGGAGAGGATCTCCTTGCGCCATTTGATGAGGAAGGCGGCGCAGACGTACAGGTGGAAATGGGAAAAGCCCTCTGACTCCGCCTACAAATGAAGAATACACAGAACATTTTGTGAACGATTTTATTCAAAGTACAGAAGCAACCTGGGGTAAAGTGCTTCGCTGAGGGGCAAAAAAGCTGATCGCTTGCCCCTCACAACAAGCAAGCTTCCAATGAAGAGCCCTGAGCTCAAAGAGACAGTTCACCCTCCAGATAAATACATATATAGTATGTACAATATACAGCAGGTATTTTAAGCAATAAAACTGCTTAGTATCACTGCTACCTCCACATAAAACAACTGCAAACTCCTTTAGCCGGAAATAAACAACACTGTTTACTTCCATCATGAGTAATAAGGGTTTTAAGGCGGCACATTTTATTCCTTAAATTATTCAGCTAGCTCAGACTTGAACGCCTACACGGGGAGGTCCTAATGTAGTTTTCCCATCTCCGTAATTTATAGGATTGGGAAATAGGTCACGTTAGTAATTCCCAACGTGTCTTAATAAGACACCACCCATTCTGTCTCTGCGCTCTCTTACCTCTACTCTTCTCCTGAAAATCTCTTACTTGTGTTGTGTACAGTGTGGTACATCTAGTCACTTGAGAGGCAGCGAGTGGTTATAAATAGCATTGTTTACTTTGTTTCTGTGGTCCCTCTTAAAGCAGAAAGAGAAGGGGAAAAGAAAGGAGGAAAAGAGGAGAAAAAAGGGGAAAGCGAGGGGCCAAAAAAAAAAGTTAGATTGCGTCAAGATTAAGAACCAGGGGCCACTTCAGTCTTGGGGTCTCAAATTATGATACAGGTGTATGTTTCTTGCCTGTGCGGCAGATATTGTGTCTGAGCAACAGAAAATGTACGCGAGCATCTGACAGCCGCATTCAGACATTGCCCACCGTGCATCCGAGCAAATGGATCGTATGGCAGGTGAAGAATAACTCTCAATGTAATAAACTCGAAAGTTCTGTTATGACTGATTAGGGATGGATTAAGGGTAAAATAATAACCTTAGATAGTTCACTACGGCCCCGTTTTAGGCAAACATCACAGACAGCCGCGAGTTAATCGCAGAGTTTCAGGTGGGCTGAGAGGAAAGAGGGGGCTAGAATCGCCTACGGCTAAAGGAGTGGGAAAGTGTGAAAATAAAAAGAAAGAGAGAGGGGGTTTTTGGACATGGTGGCATGATAATAATACGGTTGTGAAAAACGACAGATTTTTAAAGTCGACTGGTCTGTGGGTTACGTGAACAACCTTGAGGAACCCGTGTATTAGGTTAGTGTAGGGTCATGGACGCCAGATTCCATATAGAACATACAGTTAACCCAAAAAGAAAATCATTATATTTTATCATATCTTAACCTTTATGTCAGGGTTCTTCAACATTTTTTCTTTAAAGGAATCGTTTTGTCATCATTTACTCATCCTCGTGTAATTTCACACCTCGTATAAATGACTTTGTTCCAATGAAAGCAGAGAAAGATATTTGGAAGAATGTTTGCAGTTTTCAGTTCCGGGACATACCATAGTATCCAAGGTGCCCGAGAACTCTATGTTTTCTTAAATTCTTCAAAATATCCCCTGATGTGTGGAACAGAACCAAAAAGAAATCGACTACAGTAGTGGATGATGTCCCAGAAATGAAAATTGCTAACATTCTTCCAAATATCTTTCTCTTTGTTCATTGGAAGGACATGAGGGTGAGTAAACGATGACAGATTTAAAAAATTTGGATGAACCAACCCTCTAAGGGCCAGAATCTAAAAGTATAACTAAGATGTGAGCCAGTTATTATAACCATATCATTACTCCTTCTATTATTTTGTATTTCTGTTACTTACAGCATCTTATTATTTTTATGCTGTTTTTCTGTTGCCATTTCATGATTTCTATTTAAAAGGGGTATTGTCTTTTAGTTGTTTTTTATATTCCTTATGCGTTTGTTTCCCCAAAATGAAATTGCTGTTAATTTACTCTCCCCCAGTAAATCCAATATGTGGGTGGCATTGCTTTTTCAATAAGATATTTATGAAGATATTTTGTTGAATTAATGATAGTCAACACAAAAGTAATCCCTGCCCCTTGTGACGTTAAATTAACGTCTTATAAAACTAATACATTTATCTGTGCAAGAAACGGAATGCTGTTACATTTACATTTAGCAGACGGTTTTATCCAAAGGGAAACAGTGGAAGCAACTGGAACAACATAAGGAACACAAAAAGCAGAAGTGCGATAAAACTGGTCTCATATAGCCTACCACAGTATACAGTGCTAAGTGTTTTTCTTCATTACATTTTTTTAAAGAAAGAGTAGAAAAGAGAAAGAAGTCAGAACTAATCTGTCAGGTGCTGACGGAAGAGATGCGTTTTCAGCCGATTTATTAAAGATGGCTACAGAATCTGCTGATCTTGTAGCAGCAGGCAGATCATTCCAGAAATGTGGAACCGATCGAGAGAAGGTACCTGAGAGCGATCTTTTTCCTTTTGGGGACGGTACCACAAGACGTTGTTGGTTTTTAGAGCGCAGGAATCTGGCGGGTACATACAGTACTTCTGCATTAGCACATGAAGATAAGGGCGTGCCGAACCAGTAGTGGTCTTGTAGGCCAGGAGCAGAGTTTTGAATTTGATGCGAGTGATTATAGGGCGTCAGTGTAACTTAATGAAGTTAACATTCAGGTCCAATCGAAAGAAAAAAAGAAGGGCATATCCTTTGCAGTGCGAGTTCTGGAGAGAGCTGGACTGTTTCTTGTAAATAAGGCCGTATTTTCATTTGAATGCAGTAATAAGGACAACGCAGTTGTTCTCCGAGACAACCATTCACGTGGTGTACCCTTCCTGCAGGTACTTTCAAGGGCATTTGGAACGCGACCTATCGTGTGCGCAAACCGATTGGCTGTGGCGTGCCAGCTGTAATGTTGTAAATAAGTCCTTGGACAGAATGATCAAATCACTTTATAAGACATCATATCGCCATGAGTCGCAGGAATTACCTTTGTATTGAATGAAACAGTGTTTTGGACTTTCAAAAATGCGGCGTCTTAGGATGTGCATTTCTTAAAGCACACCGTTCTTAAAGTCTCTGCACTTATTTGAAATGTTAAGGCGAGCCAGGTAATGAGTTCCACAAAAGACAAGTCATAAACAAATTTTGACCACACCACCTCATAACCTCACATTGTAAATATTATAATACCAATAATATTCTATTATTTGCCATGATAATTTATATAACTTTAACAAAAACAATCAATATGGTCATTACTGTAAGTACCATGTTTTTTTTTACAATACCATCACTGCACCCTATTTGTAGGAAATAAGTTAAGGAGTTAAAGAGAGACTGAACAAGACAGAAAGAAGGGGATTAAGAGGAGTGAATCCTAAACAACAAAAGCATCAGAAGAAAGAAGTGTCAATGATTAAGTCCGTCATGTCATGAAGTTATTCACAGCCAAGATTTTCTCCCATCACCTCTCGCTGGAGCCCATCTCACTAATGGAGAGGACGTGAGATGCAGATGCTTATGAACATCAGCCAGACATTAACATGACTTTCCTTTTTGTTTTCCCGGCTCTTGCTCGCTCTCTTTCTTCATTTCATTCACCCTCGCCGCTCTCTCTCTGGCCCCAGCTCTTTGTGTGCCTCTAATTGATCTTGAGGGCTGAGTCTTTGTGCCAAACGTGCAATTACAGCGGGGACCAGATAAAAGCACTACATCACAAATCGAGGTTCTTTTCTTTGGCTTTAGCCTCATATGAGTGGACAAACTGATCATCTCTTTGTGTTTTTTGGTCGATGCACGCCGCCTCGCACCGGACCTGCAACTTGTGCGGTCGCTGGATAACTCTAATGACTGTGTTCGTTAACAATCGTTCTCAAAGATATTATTCATAAAACCCAAGTGTCAGCGTAACTATGATGGCTTAATGCAAAAATATATATTATTGGTCTGCGGGATTGTTCAAGGCATGCTATTTTCCTAATGTAATCGTTTTTTCTGCTTCAGAAACGACTTTCCTTTTCTGCAAACGTCATCATCTGAGCGGGTGCGAGGTGGGTTAGAAATCAGGGCGGGTTAGATGTTAAAATACATAGTTTAACCTTCAGAACGCACGTGTCAGGCCATAGTTTCTGCCTCAGAGCTAGACTGGCCTCATTCACACCCTGCCCTTCTCTACCTCAGCAAAGTGGACAAACGCAGCAGTTACTGTCCGACCCAACCCTGACCCCGCTGTGAAGAGGCCTTGGGAAATAAACGCACAAAAAAGAATTGTGACCAAGGAAGAGATCTCCGTTTTGATCGGATAACTTCTCTATACCAGCGTAGCTGTCAGGGTGAGCCAAGATGTTGACACATACAGTCTCAGACAGTACTGAAGTAGTTTACTCTTAAGAGAAGATTTTACTCCACTACATTTCAAAAAATATGTGTCAGGTTTTTTTTAAAACATCCATACTTAAAGGAAAAGTTCACCTCAAAATCTAAATTGTGTTGTTTTACTCACTCTCATGACGTTCAACATGTTTTAAGACCTCCCGGCGTCTTCGAAAAACAAATGAAGATATTTTAGGTGACATCCGAGAGATTTCCAGGCAACAAGGTTAAAGTTGTTGTCAAGGTCCAGAAAAGTACAAAAGACATCGTTATATTGGTCCATCAACTCATAGTGGCTCCATTGAGGTTTTTGATGCGACGAGAATACTTTGTGCGGAAAACAAATGGTGCGCGTTCATGAGAGCACTTCGACGCATCTGCATCTACTTCCTTTGGCGGGGACGTTAGATGTCATCGTGCATTTAAATCTTACAAATAATGCAGCATGGGCACACATCTCTTAAAACGTAGATGCGGATTCATTCACGGAGTAATTACTTAGCAGCTAACACATTTTTAATAACGTTTGGTGGTGACGAGAAATATCGAGCGACCAGTCTGTTCATAGCATCATGTTAGCTTTTTTTACTTCTGCCGATTGTATTTCGGCTTCAAAAGAAACAAATGTTGTGTTCATTTGTAAAGATTATGTGGATAGACAAAACGTGTTAACATCATAATGCTTGTTAATCACAGAGCTTATTTTTTTGCGATATTCCAAAAGTCTTTCGGACAAAATATGAAGCGCTTAAAATTCTACACTATTTTTAGTTCGCTAAAGAAAAACATCTCTTGTCAATCCATGTCAACTCTTGTGTGCAAAAGGTCAGATTAACTTGCATCCAGTGAAGCACACAAGATGTTCTCTGAAACATTCTCAAATCACGCCCGATAACATGGATCATCAGGTTTTGCAGTCCACGCCAGCTTGACTGAATGATGTCATTAAAGCCAAAGGCGAACATTCAAGTATACACTGAGATTACTATGAATACCAAATACTAAACAATTCTGAAATCAATAATCATTTGACAGTTTTGCGATCTGATAATTTCTCAAATAAAAAACATGATTTAAACCTTTGTACATGGGAAAATACAAAATCATATTTGGACTCTATTATCATATAATATTATTCTGAATCACGAGTCATTTTTGCAGCATAGATTCAGTAAATGGTCTGGCAACCTGAATATTATAGTATGTCTACACAGTACATCCGACTCGGCAAGAAAACATTGTTTTCCATAATGTGTCCCCTTTAAGGTTGCTTAAGGGAAAATGTCCACCGCCAGCGTCCGAGAGGAACAGCTCGCTGACTCATAACAAACAGAGGACAATTAAGTGCGTGTAAATGTTCCCCTCTCAACGTTTCCTCTCTCATCACCTGACAACCAAACCCCTTTATCTAATAAAACCTAACTTGTGGGAACAGATGCATGTCAAAACGGCGAGCGAGAGAGATGGAGCGACAGATAGAGAGAGGCAGATATAAAGGACAAAGAAATGAGCAAGGAGAGATATCAAAGGACGCTTCAGACATCGAGAGGACACGCGCACAGAACATCAGATGAGAAGATTCACACCTCAAAAGAATATTAATGAATGACAGAATACGACCAGTTCAGATCATATTCTGCAATTTTAACACAAAAAAAGATTTGCATACAGTCTACAAGGACGTGTTACCCATGACTTCTGAAGTGAAGTTTAAAAAAACAACATTGAGAGCAGATTGTATGGTTTTCTTTAGAGCCTTTAACTAAAGTGACATGGAGGTGAAAACAGAGATTAAAGGTTAAGGGTTTAGAATCAAGGATCACTGATAAATCAATAACGTTTCTTAATAATCAATTACTGTACACTTATAATATATAATAATAATATAATAATTACACCCAGTGCATTACACATTTATTTTAGCCTTTAACTTCATCTCTGCTGGTGACAAGATTTTTCATCTTTTGACACAGCGCTTCTCGCCATCCCAAATTTTTCTGGTTTTCCATGTTGTAGTGAGGTAGGCGGGATGAGAGCCGGGGTTCGAGGCCGATGCGTGTGTGATAACAGGCGTCAGCTGTACGCGCACCGGTCTCATATCACAGAGGAGATCGGGAGCATAAGAGAACGAGCGACCGGACCGTCAGTGAGAGAGGACCAGGCCTGGCTTTTAGTTACAGTTTGTGTGTGTCGCCGGCAGACGTCCGTGAGGGGGCCGCCGGCTGTCTATTTACGTTTTATATTTATTATTGATTAAAATTTGTTTTATGTTCTCCTGTTCCCGCCTCCTTCCTTCCTTTATCTGTGTTACACATGTGTTCACTGTTATATGGTAGAGGGCGCTGTTGTGCGTCATCTGACATACGGAAGCTACGAATGCAAAAACAAATACTTTGTTTTGACCTTCATTCTAGCAAAATCTGGAATAAAAACTTATTTTCAGCCTTTTGTTCAAAAAACATTGAAGCGTTGATTAAAAAATTAAAAAACCTAGAAAAAATGTTTTGGCTTCATTCTTTCTTTTAAATTAATTTTGAATATTCATAAAACTAATTATTCTGGGGACAAGAAAGTTTTGTGAATATAATAAAAGATGCTGGCCCTAATAAATCAAAATGTCCAAATTCCAATTGTTTAAAAGTGGGGGAAAAATGAAATGCCTGAATGAAATGTGAAACTTAGAAATGTATAAATGTATTTTTACATGTTATATCACGCATGAAACTGACACATCTGAACAAGATTATTTCATTCCAACTTTCATGCCAATAAATTAAACATAAATAAATTTTGTATTAAAATATTGTTCATCCATCAAGTTGTGTTCTGTTGAACACAAAAGAAGACAGCACAGTTCTAGGGCACTTTTGAATTCCATTGTAATTTTTGCAACTATGGTAGTCAAAGTTGGCCAAGATCTGTGAGGTTACAAGCATTCTTCCAGATATCTTTCTCTGCGTTCATCAAAACAAAGACATTTATACAAATTTGGAGCCACTCGAGAGTGAGTAAATAAAGACAGAATATTAATTTTGGGCTGAACGGTCCCTTTTAGTAAAAATCTGAATTACTGCAAAAATACACCGAGAGGGAATGGGTTAACAAAAATATTACAATCCTGACAGCAGCAGTGACGGTATTCCAACTGACACTCTTAACATTCCTCAATGACATAACTACGATTCAAATTTAAGATATCTAAATGTATTTTCAAATGTTACATCAAATATTTATACCCAAAGTAATTATAACAGGAGAAACTGATGCAGATGACCTTCATAAGACCCATCACAACTGCATCCTTGATCAAAGCACTTAACCCAAGTTGCTTTGAATAAAATCATCAGATTAATGACAATTTTGACATAGAAGTACATGCGAAGGCATTTCTCAAAGTGTGACCATGTTTTCTGACACAACAGTACCTGGTAGGTGTCCCAAAGTCTAATGGTACATCGCAAGGGCAGTTCTCTCATCAGTAGATTATTCATCCAGCGGAAAGCAAACTGCAGGTACTCCACCTCACACTTCTGAAAGTGCACATGGACATCCTCTGTGGACACGGAGAAAAAAGAAACAGGTGGGATTATAGCCATCGGGTGGTCGTTTCTACAAAGCGCAGTACTGGGAAAAGTCTATTGTAACCCGCCGATGAACCTCATTGTTCAGAGAAGCACTCCGGCCCGGAACTAAAACCCTTCAGCTTTTTGTTGAGCTCTCTCCACACCTGTTTCACTGAATTAACATTATAGACCCCCAACATGTGTGTAATTATATTCGATTGAATTGGGAGAGAAAGAGAGTTGGAGTTCATTGAGAGAGGGATTTCTGATAAGCTCTCGTTCGGCCTTTGAACAGAATAAGAATGGCTTTCCAAAGCCGGTGCCTTGACTAGACTACAGATAGACATTGTGGGACAAAATGTGACAGCTCTCCAAAAGCACAGAGAAATAAAGTTGGGCGTGACGATTATTTTAAAATAAGGAATTATTATTATCTGAATGGGGTGCAGATTTAACATAAGCATTGTTTATTTTTGTTCACAAATTTTATATTTGATAACATTAGTAAATCCGTAAGCTAACATGAACAAAGAATAAGCAATATCTTTGATAATGCCAATACAACTGATTCTGTTTAAAATGATGTAAAAACTTATAAATCAAAAAATAATGTTTTCAATAAATGCAGAAATTACAATGAACTAAGATGATAGATGCTGTAGAAGTATTGCAGTATAGCTAATGCATTAACCAGTGTTAACATAATTTCAATATAATGAATAAAAAGCCCAGGTTATACAGAATCTCATGTCATTAAATTCATTTAAATTAAGGAAAATGTCAATTTAAATGTAAAAATAAATATAGATTTAAAAGGTATAACCAACTTGTCAACTAGTTGTCCCCCTTGAACAATCCATGAAAACACTTTAAGCATCCAGCATCCAGACAAACAAAAATCATTATAACTGATACTAACTAAGATACCGATGATGAATCTTCAGAATTAATGCATTAATGGTGCACTCGTAAAAAAGTAAACCAACGCTAAACAAATTATTTTATACTTTATACTGTTAAATTGAATGCATGAATCTATTTAAATACACAGCTTGACATGCTGTCAAGCACATTCAAGGCGAGCACATTAAGAGTTGCTAAATATACATACTAATGTGTGATAAATGACATGTTGGAGACCATGGGCATACGTGAAAACGGTTAATATTGGAACTGTTATATTAATTATAGTCATATCTGAACAACAACAGACTTCATTTATCAAGATGAATTTAATAAATGTCCCGTTTCTAAAAGAAAATGAAAGTGTCCAGAAACAAAAACACATTTGGAAGAGCTTGTTTTGGTGCTCTCCCTCGCCAGTGTACATCTATCACTCTCTTGCCCTCTGAAACCGCAATTTGTTTCCCCTGGGCTCCAGCCACTTCATTCCTCTTTCCTCTCCACTCGCTTCCATTCGCCTTCACACCCTAATCGCAGGGGCTTATGGGGAATTGATTTCTCTCCTGTGCTGCCCGGTGAGACTGTGGGGTCTGATATTGCTCACGGTGTTAGCGGATACTGATGGATGGAAAAGAGGCACTCTGTGGCTTTTACCGAGAGCTTCGGTGTGGGCTGTTCAGCTTATCACACCAAACACTCAGAACGGGGAGGAGACGTACAGATGGCACTATAACACTCACGGAAAAACAGGAGGACTGTGGCATAACGCAAATGTGTGATTGCAAGAAGAGAAATTGCCAAAATAAGGCATTTTTTCCCCAAAGTGATAAGATGTTCGCTTGAAAACAATTCCTTTGTGTTTTAAGCTACAATTAACAGTTTGGAACAGCTAGTTCACCCGTTAAATTTTTTCACGGCTAAGCGTTAAACAAATGGGAATATTGAACTGAATACTCATTTTGATGTTTTGCTCTGTCAGTCTTGACATGTTTGTAATGAAGCATCTGAGGATGTGAACAAAGCGGACCTGTTGCAAAACGTAGAAAAGTAGCACACGGTCGGCCCCGGTGTACTTGATGTCTGCTTTTGAGCTATTTATAGAAACATGTCAAAAGTTATGTGCTGCTCAGTATAACAGTGATGACAACAACAGACAAAAACAACAACAAAAACCTACCATTAAAAAAATAAACTGCTAAGTTGGCTATTATGGCTTTGTTCAAATGCCAAAAAAGCTAATTAAACCAGGCCTCCTAAACATTTCCAGAAACTTCCAGTTCACCCAAAACTTAAACTACCATCATTTATCCCTCTTTCTGATAAACTGAATGATTTATTCATACGGACGTTCTTTCTGATCTAGGTCCGCAAAAGAATCATTCTAAATATTCATGCTGTGACGTGAGCTATATGATAACGGTTTTTATTTTGGGTTGAACGGCTCCTTTAACTCCCCCGTGTGAGCAAACGAAACTGATGAATGATGGTGTTTGCGAACATGATCTTCCTCACCATCTATTCTGCTGACAAGCTCCTCCAGCGCCTTCACTTTAATCTGAATCCCGGGCTGGGCGAACGTGTAGTTGTCCTGATTGAAAAAAAACAAAGGTGATATTCAGAACACAGAACAATTCTTCTGTCACTCTTTAATGCCCCGACACGTTTCATGACTTTAACGCTTCGCTCAACATGAGCATTTTAACACGCCGCTTTGACCTCCACGTGAAAAAGTGTTGCAGTTAGAGTCACGCTACAGTGATTTTATGAGGCTGCTAGGTTGCAAGAATACATAAAGCGTACAGAATGCAAAAATACACATTATGTGTGCGTATTATACATACAGATAAACATACAAACCAAATGCATATGTATAGAGAGAGGTAAAGACATAAAAGGAGATCTAGAAATTGAGTTTAAAGACAGTATATGAAGAGTTTATCTGCAAAATAAAACGAAAACATGCTTTTTATTATGTTATCATGTTTTTAGCAGAGTTTTCTGGGTTACTTTTATAACCCAACTGCATTTTAATTGATATTTTTTAAAACCTATTTTTGGAAGCTAATACCCTCTGAATTACCAGGGGCGCTGCATTTATGGCTATTTCATAATAACATATAATTCTGTCCCGCTTCCGCTGTGCGGCATCAAGGGCCACTGGCCGTGTGCTGTGCTGCGATTTGTGTTTTTGCCCCGGGGGACGAACGCGAGCGAAGACACATTCTGTGTTCTGATCCGCACGTGCGTTCTGCCCTTCAGCCGGTTCCGCTCAGCCAATAGGAACGACACAGCACGGCCCATGGGACAACCTGATGCCGGCCTGTATCTGACCTTTGCTCCCGCCTGCAGATGAATGCCTCGACACGCTTGTCTCAATCTAACTGGGGGCCGTCCTCGAGGGAACGCCAGCTGAAGATCTGCATCCCCTAGCATAAACGTCCCATCTCTCTCGTCGGAGCAGGCAATTGTATTCTCAAGGGTTTAGGTGCATAAAAGCCAACCTGTGTTGATATTTCTTTTGCATTGTACTTAACTCTGTAACTGTGCAAAGGACAAAAGGACATAATGACCATTAGAGTGTTGTACATGGACTCAAAGAGAGATACTGACTCTGTTTTTGTCGTAACCATATTTTTGCATGAGGGTACCTCCCTCCGAGATAACTGGTTTTAGATCAAGGCCACAATGATTATAATGTCATGTCCAATGATTTAGGACCAATTCATGATGGCTTTGGAGATGACCAAGCGAATATTGAATAACTGCACCGTTTATTTCACGGTGGAAATGAAACCTTAGGTGGCACAATTAATAATGAATTAATTTCATTCTGTCAACCGCTCCACTAGATGCATTTTTTATTTTATTCTTTCCACCAAGCAAACACACAAGAATTATAGGCTGGATAAATGATACATTTATTTTACGCAAAAAATGTTTTAGGCATCTTGGCGTGCATGAGACGAGCTTTTCAAACAGTATTGAAGGAATTTACATCTATGCTGGACTCTTTCTGGCTGCTTTTTATTCATTGTTTGGTCCAGTTAATGCATTTCAAACATATTTTGCTTTTAAATAAAACTAGTTTTCTAATGAAAGATAACAATGTGTTGGCACAACTGTATTTTTTCTACAAAGGTAATTTCGAACATCGAAACTTACACCTTTAGATGAAAAGATTTTGTCAAGCGATCCTAAGCTTGTGACCAGTAGTATATTTACTGCTAAGTCCCCTTGGATAAAGGGGTAAATACAAAAAAGGAAGAGACCATTGCAAATGTTCATTTAAACAGCATTTCTAGATGTATTGTGTCTAGTGTCAGTTTCATTTCAACAAAATCAAACCTCGGGAGTGAGAAAGGCATCCAAAAGACTGAAAGACTGACAGTATGACAAGACACATAAAACTGATAAATATCTAGGTTATCAAATAATTATTTGTTTAACTTTTACACGTACACATATTACTGTATTGCTTAAAAGTGAATATGACTTTGTTTTCTTCGTAGTATTTGAGGTCTGAAAAAATAACGAGCATCTTTTCTGTTATTTTGACCTGTTTCTGCAGTTTTCATTTTCTGCACATAAAGGCAAATAGAAACAATATTTTCATATGAAATTTGGGAGAAATATTGTTATTTGATGGGATTCGACTGTTATTCCCTTTGACAGTCTCAATTACTTTACATTATGTGTTACACTTTAAGAACTAATGACATCTGCTTGTTCTGTTCAGTTTAGCCTAAGGGGGGTTATCGCTGCGCTCCCTGCTCTTATTCTGCATGGATGGGCAGGACGTTTTTTCCCAGAACCAAACCATACGGCCAATCTAAAATGTGTGTTGATTGTCGATCATTTTTGATGGTAGTGAACCTGACAGAACAGTGTTTAATGAAAGCGTGGTGAAAGACAAACACACACCTGAATCCCGTCCAGCAATTTGCTCATGCACCAAAAGCTGTCTGCTTCGATGTTTCGTTGCGTATCCAGGGGTAAGCTCGCCATTTCAAAATTTTCAACATCCTCCTCTAAGAAAAAGAACACACACAAAAACACAAAACATTACGTGGTTAGTCAATTCATGTTAACACCAACACGAAGCAAAACCTGACTCGCTGAACCGCAAATTATTAGTTTTGTCATGTTACGGTTCCCACTTCTACACACATGCCGCTTGTGCACTCAGGGCGCTGCTGTTGTGACTTGCATCGTTTGCGCGGACGCCACCAAGCCATTAGATCATTAGCCAGCAAACTGCGTTCTTTATTCAACACATTCATCAACTCCGTCCCCCGATTCTGTCTTCCTCCGCAGGCTTTCCCCTCGCAGCTATGACCTTTCGCCACTCTTTAAGCAGTATGTGCTAAATGATGCTGATACACATATTATGCCCCAGAGAGCCGGACCTGGCAGCAAAAGACTTCCGTGTGCCACTCATCACATGACTAATGCACTGCTCACTCTCTAAATCTCTCTACCTCTTTTCATAATAAGGAGGGAGGGAGGTTTGAAGGGGAGACAAGGAGCAATTTTGAAGAAGCATTGAAGAAAACGAAAGGGAGAGAGAGGCGTGTTTGCATTCAGCTTGCGCACTGCCGAAGCAATTCAGTCAATCACGCAACTGTTATTGCAGAACACGAGAGCTTGAACTGGAGATAAGAAGAAGGTCACGTGCAAGGTTGAAGATGCAATGAAGAAAACATGCTCGAGATCAACCGTAGATGCTCAACTGAAATCTGCCAATCCCCCATGTTTAAAAAGGTCATCTGATTTTAAATCAGATTCCCGCTGCATTACGAAGGTAAGACTTTAACAACAAAATAAAAGTCACTCCTGTGTTTAACTGGCAAATCTTGATGTTAGAATTTAGATAAACCTTTCACCTTAAAAATGTCACTTTAACCATAGAAAAAAACATAATGGCATATGCATCATTTCGTGAACTAAACAGTTCCCCCAAAAATCTAAGTTCTTTCATCATGTATTCATCCTCATGTCCTTTTTGGGTGAACTGTCCCGTCAATGTGGAAATATAAAAACGATTATTGTGTCAATTTTGAGATATGGTAGAGTTTGATATTTCACCAGAGGCCAGCGGACTCAGAGGGCAGAGGAACGACTGAGCACCTTTCTGCTCAAATTCTCTGAGAGCAAACTGTCAGCAAACCTCTGCATTGCAGCAGGAGGAACAGCTGAAGTGGGCCGGGTGAGAGCCAGGGTGGGATTCAATGGAAAAAAAAGGGATTGAGAACGACAGGAAAGGGCTGGCAGAAAGAAAAACTGGAAAAGGGAAGTAAATAGACTTCTTTGACCACAAATGAAGCGTGCGGTGCCCTGCCGGTCATGGGCCGGGCCATATGTCACTGGCCACAGCGCTGGAGACTTTCCTGATCCATTTAGCTCTCCACATTTCCACATCACTCTAAAGCTTTAGACACACACAGACACACACACACGGCTGCTGTGTAAAGCTGCATTAGAGTATGCAGGGAAAATCCTGTTTGTGCCACCAAAAGAGGCTTTGGTGCCCTGTTTTCTCACCCGTTAGGTAAAGGTGTTATTGTGGCATGGCGACGAGAGCCTTGTACTTGATTTCTGAATGGTCTCTCAGGTCACTTCTCGGTCACCATCTATTGAGCATTTAATGAACCGTATTATACAGCTTTCTATTCAGACTGGACCAGACACTTGTGAACCCGAACATTTTACAGTTTGCCATTTAAATCCGAACCTTGTGAAACACAAAATTAGAAACTCTGAAGGATGCACTGGCTGATATTTCCTGACATAAAAGTCCTTCGATGTGGCTTGAACTGTCAAAAAATCCTTTCAAGTGTGATTTTTTTATGAATCTGATTAATATAATCTGATATAATGATATGTACAGTGCTTAACAAATGTTTTACGGCGCCTACTTGTCATAATAAAGAGAAAACACAAATGATTTAGGAATCTGTCAAAAACGTTTTGTCATTTATTAGGAAAATAACAAACAGAATAGTAACTAAATATTCTATTGACGTTTTTCTACCCGAATTTGAGGCAGCACATTCAGATTCTCTCAGAAGTCAGAAATTAACCAAGCGTGACTTTCAACCATTAACACTTATTTTTCTATTAAGAACTGCAAGTAAATAACTGCAAATTTCTGCCTTGTAAAAGAGAACATTCCTATAACAAACATTTTTGGATTTTAAATACTACCTAATCAATTTGCTTAACACTGTATATATTCAAAAATATATCATTTAAATATTCTGTATTTACAGTCTAGTCTAGTCAATGAAAAACAGAAAACGGCAGAGTAAAAATTGGCAAAAAACGCTCCGATCACACAGGGCATCAGTGTTAACGCTTGACGGATGCCGTGTCTGAAGCGTGGCTGACAAGATCCTCCTAGTGACAACAGCCAGTTAAATTGTTCTCCGGTCTGGCATGAACGCAATTGGCTAGTGCCTGCACTAGGTTATTTGCAGAAAAGTGATCTGATTGGCTGACACCTACTTGGCGCTTGAAAAGTTGAGAAATGTTTAACTTCTTGCCGCAAGCAACACAAGTGAAGCGACGCTGACGGACCCACAATTCAGTTCGGCAACGTCAAGTCAATGAGAAGCGTTGGCGCTAGAGCAACTCAGGCAGCTATCTATTATATTCTATTCTATTCACAAAACCAGTCTGGATTATTTTCTAATGTATCAATCTAATCCAGTTACCCAATTTAAAACTCAATCTGGTCGCAATGTCTTCGCTTAAAGCACACAAGTCCTATGGATCACTTTGATTGAACTTTTATGGTGCTTTTTCCGCTTGACTATTGCAAAGGAAAAACGACCAGCGCAGTGGGTCGTTGACCAAAGGAATATCACTTTTGGGTGACCTATTCTTTCAATATGCCAAGTTTCTTGGCAACAGTAAACAGCCTACAGTTACTTGGTGGAAAATATATTACGATTATTGTTAATAAATTCGATCATCAACTGAACATTGTTGTTTTTTACAGGAATATGATAAAACGCATCAAACAACAAGCCACCATGCATTACTGACTTTACCCCTAACGGTTATAAAAAACAACGGTTGATATGTGGCCCACTGCTCAAATTGAACGACACTATCCACCAACAAACTTGTCCCAGAAAAACAATCAATCTAACACTAAAACCCAGACCTAACTGCGCAAATAACGGCCCATAACCGAGGGAGGCAATACATAAAAAGGTGAGAATATCGCACATCCTCTACAGCCATAAAAATGGATGTATGTGTGTGTGACAGAGAGAGAGTGAGAAAGACTGAGAGAGAGAGCGGGCATTGATGCTTTACAGAGCAGATTTCCCCGCTGTCCTCTTTGCTGTCAGGGTAAATGTGATGATTTACCCTTTGAGAATATCCTCTCTCTCTCGCCCAGTCTCTCTCTCCACTTCAAATCCTTCGGTGCATCAATACCAACACTTTAAACCGAAGGGCGCTGTGACTCTCCTACCTGCTGGCTACTCTTTAAAACACTACTCGCTGATATTGAGCTAAGTGTGAAGCGCCAATACTCTTGTCCACGCTCCCTCTCCCTCTCTCTCGATCTATCTGAGGACGTCTCTGCAGAAAGCTAAAAAATGCTCAGAGGAGCCCTAGAAAACCACTGAGGCGTGCCGTCCACGAAAAAAAGCGAAGGGCGGAGTGGACGTTGGCGACTTTTAAGATCAACCGAGGCAGCTGACGCCTGACGTTTCCGACGGCGGGCGTGAAATGCGCGGCTGGGAGGGTGCCACGCGGGTGTCGACCTCCCTCTTTTATCTCCTGTTGACAGCATGTTGGGATCATGGGGTTCGTTCAGACGCATCGATTGGCGGGTCGAGCCCCCCACCGTGAGCTCAGCACCCTCGCTGGCTTCGGTAAACACTCAAATCCAGAAGATCAATGCGGCTCATTCAACCTGCGGCATTGATAAGCAAACGCACGCCGAATCCCGAACGGGCGCTCATTCACAAATAAATTAGAAACAGAAAGGGCCGACCGAACGAGCCGAGAGCTCGGGTATGAAAAATCAGCTTTTCGGTAAATGAGCTTTGTGAAGAAAAGAGGGATGAGGGGAGAGAGAGAACTGTGGGCGAGCGAGCGGCGGCAAAAGAGAAATCGATTGGTGATCCAGGTAATCTGTGGGTATGTCCTGGTGTCATTGCGGTAGCAGCACAGCGGCGAGATCAATGAGCCTGCTGTTGTTCTTCTGTAATCCTTAACTATCCATAAGTAATTAACCTTCAGATGAGACGACAGGAAATAAATACGGAAGGGAGGGGCAGAGTGCTGCTGGAGAGAGAATAACAATGAGAAGCACACAGTCTATTTTCTCCCTGACTATCTGTCTGTCTACTTGTCTGCCTCTCTTTCTCTCCCTCTATATTGCTCTCCCTTTCTGTCCATCTCTCTCCCTGTCTATCTTTCTTTCCCTAACTGTCTTACTCTTCGTGGTCATCCCTCTCGTTCTGTCTCTCTCTCCTTCTACGCATTTGTCTGTCATCACTCTCGGTCTCTCTATAACTCTCTTTCTCTTCCTGTGTACGCCTCTGTTTGTCTTTCTCCAACTGTCTTTTTCATGTCCATCTTTTCTTCTGTATGCATCTGTCTGTCTGTCATCTCCTTCTGTCTGTCTCTCCCACAGTTGCCCGTCTCATCCAGTGTTGGGTAAGTTACTCTGAAACGGTAATTATTTACTAGTTACTAATTACATATTCAATAGTGTAATTGGATTACTGTACAAATTACTCCATTAATTACTTATTACTTTGTAAATCCTACTGTATATGAACCTTTATTAGTTAAGGGATTCCAAGGATAGACATGAAATGGCTCTTTTAATTTAACCAAATAAATAATATAAAACTACATGAAGTAGTATTATGAACTGACCAAAGTATTAAAAAATGTGAGAATTATACATTAATATGATGAATTTTGATGTCAATTCCACTTTTCCACACAGATATATTACACACAGCATTAAGTTGAATTACTTCAGAAGTAACTGATTAAATTACAGAAAAAACAAGAGTAATCCACAATGGTCTCTCTTCCTGTCTATCTTTCCTTCTTTCTCCCTCCGTCAGTCTGTCTGCCATCCCTCTCTGTCCCTTTCTCACCCCGCCCTTTCCTCCGGTCTCTCTTTTTCTGTCCATCTTTCTTTCTGGATGCATATGTCTGTCTGTCTCTTTCCCTCCTCATCTGTCTTTCTCTCCGTCTGCCTTCCCTAACCGTCTTTCTCTTCAAGTCCATCATCTCTTTCTGTCTCTCTCACTCCCCCAATTATCTATTATTCTGTCCGTCTCTGCCCGCCATCCCTCTCAAAAAAAGGTGCTAAGTTGAGGATAAAATATAGAGTAAAGTATAAAAATATATACATAATTGGTTCATATATCTGCATTTGCTCAGTTTCTGAAAACATTTTGTAAAAGTGTTTCTCTCTCGCCTCTTTAAATTGATCACAATGAAGGAGAAAGTGTCACATTGGGCACAGACTCGTTCTTCCTTTGGAAGCCATGTTTGTCTGTGTTTGCCAGACTTTGATCACAGAGTCTGTATTTGGTCAGGAACCGTCTCTGTTTTACATCTCGAACAGCATAGAGATAATCTGCCACATTGTATTTTCTGTTTAGGGTCCGATAACATTCTAGTTCACCAAAGCAATAAATTTAACTAAGCCCCTGCGAAGCAATGGGTTACAGTGCATTTTATAACCTAACCTATTGCCTAAAACCCCCCGAGCTGTTATAAAATGCACTGTAACCCACTGCTTCGCAGGGCTCATTGTATTTTTCAAATGGGTATTCGATATGCACAGCAAGGTTTCATTAAATAAAGTAAATAGAGTGATATTAAGGCTATGTAATGCGGTCAGCCGTTATAAATATCATATGATTTACTTTATTTTATGAAACCTTGCTACGCATATGGAAAGCAATAAGCCCCGCAAGCAGTGGGATACTGCTTTACTTTACTTTCTTTGGTAATTTGGTTTATTCTGATTTGGGTTTGTGCAGTAGTGCTGGTCTGAAGTTTTAGCGCCAGCTGGCAGATGGGACCGGCTTTGGGTCTCAGCTCTTGGGTTTTAAGTGCTTCATATTGAAGTGTGTTAGGAGGACTTGAATTAAGGTGTGTCGAGAATTTGGGAAATTTCTTTTGGATGTGTATTATCAGGGGGTATCGACCTAATTACTAACATACCTACTGTAAAATATTTTCATAACTATATAATATTTGATCAATATTGTATTCTGTAGTTATTCTAACTGTATATCCTGCACTTGCTAATTGCACTTCTGGTTAGACCTAGACTACATTTCGTTACACTGTACTTGTATATGTGTAATGACAATAAAGTTGAATCTAATCTAATCTAATTCAGGAAGATGTTCACCATTGAGGGATTCTATGGGGTGTTTTTCCCATTTGGAGTAATCTGACAGACACTGTGGACCCCAGACCTCACAGCCATATAGAGCTATGGGCATCATAACACTATCAAAGATTTAACACAGACAGTAAAATATTTGGGTAAATTTGGGTAATATCTGTTTGGGTAAATTTGCCCAATATAGTGCCCAATTTTGACAGTCTTCCTGTAGCAGGTGTAGGTGTTATTGTAGACCTACTGCGGTATTAGACAGCAGCACCAGATCATCAGCATACAGAAGACATTTCACCTCGGGGTTGTTTGATTCGAGACTGGCTGTTGCAGATTTCTAACTCATTAATATATAAGTAAACAGGTTTAGACTCAAGTTGCATTCTTGTAGTTATTGCGGTCCAATTTATCTCCACTTTTGTACAGTGGCCCCCTGCATTGCTGTAAGACTGTGCTTCAACATTTCTATTCTGATGTTGTCTAAAGAGAGTTGTCTCTCTACAACTGTCTTTCTCTTCCTGTCTAAGCCTCTGTCTGTCTTTGCCCAAAGTCTTTTTCATGTCCATTTTTTCTTTTGTAAGCATCTGTCTGTCGGTCATCTCCCTCTGTCTGTCTCTGCCCCCCATCCCTCTTATTCTCTCTCTCTCTCTATCTATATTGCTCTCCTGTACCTGTCACTCATCTGTCTGTCTCTCTCCCCGATAATCTTTCCCTCTATATTTTCTTCTATCTTTCCCCCTCCCTCTGTCTGTCTGTCTGTCTATCTGCCATACCTCTCTCTCTGTTTCTCACCCAACTCGTCCCTTCCCTGTCTACATCTGTCTATATTTCCCCAACTGTCTCTTTCTGCATGAATCTGTCTGTCTCCCTGCCCTTCTGTCTTTCTCTCCCCGTCACTCTTTCTCTTCATGTCTATCATCTCTTTCTGTCTGCATCTGAGGGTCTTAATGCACACCCTCCAGCCAATCAGAATCCAGTATTCAAACAGACCATGGTATAAGCATTCCTACTGTCTGTCTTTCCCTAACAGTCTTTCTCTTTATGGCCATCTTTTGTCTGCCATCTCTTTCTGTCTGTCTGTCTGTCCCTCCCCTGATTATCTTTTATTTTGTCTGTCTATGCCTGTCATCCCTCTGATTCACTCTCTCTGTCTTTTTATATTGCTCTACCTGTCTGCTCTTCGGTCTTTCTCTCCATGCCTACCTCTCATACTGACTCTCTTCTACATGTATATTGCTTTCTTCCCTCCTGTCTGCCTTTCCCTAACTGTCTTTCAATTCATGTCCATCTTTTTATCTGTATGTATCTGTCTCTCTTTCTATATTGCTCTACCTGTCTCCCCTTCTGTCTGTCTCTCTCACCAACTGTTTTTCTCTCCCTGTCTATCTTTCCTCCTCCCTGTCTTTTGCCAACTTTTTCTTTCATTGACTACTTTTCCATCTGTCTGCCATCCCTCCAATTCTGTCTCTTTCTTCTCCTATATTACGTTTGCTTTCTCTTGCTTTTTTTCTGTCTTTCTCTCCCTGTTTTTCTTTTCTTCTACGTACATCTGTCGGTCTCTCCCATTCCACAACTGTCTTTCTCTCTCTGTATATCTTTCCTCTTGTCTGTCTCTGTAGATCTGTCCTTCCTCTCTGACTGCCCAATTGTCTTCCTCTCTTATCTATATAATCCTTCTATCTGACTGTCATGCCTCTCTGTCTTTCTCTTCCCCAACTGTCTTTCTCTCCGGCCTATCTATATGTCTGTCCATCTCACTTGCTGTTTTTCTGCCTATTGTCTCTCTCTGGCTGGTCTCTTTTTCATTTTATCTGTCACTCTCCCTGTCAGCGTTCCACCTTACCTTCCATTTGCCATAACATTTTCTTTTTTTAGATCGCTTTCATCACGCCAGTCTCTCTTTGTCCATCTGGTCTTCGCAGTTTCATGTTAAACATAATTAATATTCTCACATGTGTGCATCTGGCATTTTTGTCTAAAGGTTCATTTCACCTGACAGAATATTGTCAAGTTTGTTTACATTCATCCAACCATTTTCACTCCCGTCTGTCAGTCAAACGCCTGTCTGTCTACACATCTCAGACTTTGACAAATCACAGGCATCAAAGCAATATTAACAGAGCAAACGTTCAGCATCAAGTGGGCAGACAGAGTCACGTCTGCGGCACAGACGGCAGCCGGGACACTTACTTACCGACAAATTCAGAAAGGAAAACCACGAAAAAGGGTGTAACCAGGTCATTAATGCCCTGCACGTATCCGCTAGCCGGGTGACGGATGGCCCAGATGAACAGAATCCTTTCAAACACCTGAAAAACAAAGAACAATCCTACTTAACAACACGAAATGATTAATCCGTGGTAAGAACGGTAATTACTGTCAAGACTTGTAGAAGTTCATTGTTGCATAATTTACACTCTTGACAAAGCAACAGGTCCACTCAATCAGATATCTGCATCTTCAAACCCAGCTGCATCTCAAGTGCTCCGCTCTTCCCAGGGTCGTGCGTCATTCTCAACTGAATAGAGAATGACTCGTAAATTCCCAGTTCAATTCCTGAATTTTAGTTGAATTTGAATTGAAGATCATAATGCAAATTTGAATTTAAGGAATTAGAACTAAAATTACATTTACATTTCATTTGCATTTATACATTTGGCAGATGCGCTTATCCAAAGCGACTTACATTGCATTATACTATACATTTGTTTCGAAGTATGTGCGATCCATGGGATCGAACCCATTACCTTGGCGTTGATAGCGCCATGCTCTAACCACTGAGCCACAGGATAGCCTGTAGGTCAATAAATTTCCTTACAAAAAAAACGAGGCAAAGCTGATGCAAGTAATAACCATTCATAACTAGGGATGCACCGATATGTCAATTTTGCATATAACCGATAATTATTTTTACATTGAAAGCCGAAAATCGATATATTGGCCGATATACAGTATCAGTAAGACTGAACCATATGCAAAAAGTGGACAACTGCTTTTATTGAAAAACATTCACTGCAAAAAACAAAGTTTCCCCCTGAAAATCACATACCAAGCCTACTTTACACTAGTTAACGATTCTCTAACCTTCAAACTTTTCTGTTATATTTTTTATTTAATAAACAAATGATAGATTATAGAAACAATATGCTTTGTTTCTATAATTTACACATTCATAAATAATGTATCTACATACTGTACCTACATCAACAGCATTTGGCTAACAGCATTCAGTGAATGATCACGGCAGAAAGACTGTTCTGTATTTGAACTGTGAGCAATGTACAGCTGAACAAGTTTAACCGGAGGAAATGATGAATGATTATATATCGGCCTAAATTGTATTAACGGCCTATACCGTAAACATTAAAAATGACCATTTATCGGCCGATATCGATATGGACAATCATTTATCGTGAATCCCCATTCATAACCAGTCTGACGGTCATGCGTACCCAGCTTAAGAGAAAAGTTAGTTGTGAAATCAGTTCAGAAAAAAGATTCTTCATTTCAAAAACAAAAAGGCATTAGTCAAACTGATGTAATGTATATTTTACGTTTTGTCACCAAACTAATTTAATTTCTCTATTGCGTGACTGGGTTTTCTTCTAAATTAAATAAATTCCTCTTTCTGTCATTCAGATTCAAATCCATTAAGACAAACAACTCTAGCTCAATGTTTAAACAAAGTCTGGTTCTTTGCTTTCTACCCTGGTTACAAGCATCTGCTTCTTAAAAACACCACAGCACCCCCTGCTGGTTTGCCTGCCGCGACACAAAGCTCAATACCACCGACACAAATGAAAAATCTATCAACAATAGCAAAGTCAGCTTTGTGAGCGCATGAGGCGTGCGTTGCTTGTTGCCTGAGATCAGCCCTTTTGTGTGCCGCTTTTTGTAGGCGTCTGATACAGACTCGGGTGTTGATGCAGGAAAAGATTATCACCCACCTCCTGCACCAGAGGCTGCTGGAACAAAGGAACCAAAGGGTTAGTCCTCGGGATATCGATGTGAATCTGCAAAAAACACACACAGGTAAACTCCAACACACACCAAAACAAACCAGTTACCGAGTCAGTGTGTCAGAAACACAAGTGACCCGGCTGAAAATAAGAAAGTAAAATCAATATCCCCAAAAGCACTAAAATGAATTACACATGCCATTTTCCTACAAGTAAATGGAAGAAAACCATCAGGGTAGAAACAGCACACGGCATCGATCTGCTTCGTAACGAGCTGCACGTGAAACCTGATTGAACTCTTTATGAAAATGCAAAATGCCACGTTCGGCTGGCGACCATCTGGCTCTTCGCATTTCCTCTCCGGCTACTCGCAGCATATCCGTTTAAAATGGCTCGGCAGTAATGCAGGTCACCGGACGGCCACCCGAGTGTACTTCACTTGTATTCACTGCTGTTCTCTGGCCTCTCCTGACTGTGACGCACTAAAAGGTCATTTAATGTTTCTCTCCAGACAGCCAGGGGCCAGTCTAACAGCTCCGTACGACCATATAAATCCTTTTAAAGGTCTGTGTCCGATTTGGTACCGCAGTAGATGAAACCAGAGTCTTGGAGCCAGCGGGCCCTGAGATGAGAGGAATCTGGGAATAGCAATCGACTACCAGTCCTGCACCATTAAGCTGAGTTTTACAGCCTATAAGCATATTGATCTCAACTCACAACATCTGGATGCGTTTCCACAGCTGTCTGTAGCTTTCTGGCAGGTGTAACTCAAAGATGGTGGATTGTGGAATGGAGTGGGGTGTTTCCTAGTCCTGTGGTTCTCAAACAGCCAGCCCCAAGGTGGATATAGGAGGCCACGGATTTTTAGAAATTGATAATTTTATGCAGTCAAACATCAGAGAAATAAGAGCACCAACCAAAAGAACTGATGCTTCAGCAATGTATATCTGAATAATAATTGAAATAAAATTCAAAGTTTAAGATTATAAGTCTTTATTTAGGGGGGCCGCAAAGCGATGCACTCTACACAAAGGGGCCTTGCAACGAAAAAGTTTGAGAACATCCGGCCTTTGGGATTGATGGACAAAAGTGTTGGAACCACCCCTTCGAATGAACGGATTTGACTACTTCAGTACAAATTATAAAGGGATAGTTCACCCAAAAAAATCAAATTCTGTCACCATTTACTCATCCTCTTGTCATTTCAAACCTGCTTGAGTGTCTTTCTTCTGCAGAACTTCAAAGAAGATATTTTGAAGAATATTGTTAAGTGGCACCCATTCACTTGCATTGGTTTTGTGTCCATACAATAGAAGATTCAGTTACCAACTTTCTTAAAATATCTTCTTTTGTAAATGATGACAGAATTTTCATTTTTTGGCCGAACCATCCCTTTAAAGCTACAGCACATAATGATATTCTAGAGAATCGTGTGCTTTTTAATTGAATAGCTACAGTTTTGGAAGAGCCCTTTCCTATTCCAACATGACAATTCCTCCTGTGCAGGAAGCAAGATTAAAATAGGAATGCAAATCTAAAAGTGAAGAATCAAATACTGGATTTGAAAACCCTTCAAATGAAAAGCTTTCCGATTAAACTGATAACCTTGAGAATAATAAAGAGCCATTGCCATGTATGGAAGCAGGCACTTGCATAACTGTCATCAAGGCTCAATAACTTATCAAAATACTCATTTTATTATAAGGCATTAAAACAGAAGCTAGAAAAAGAAAGATTGGTAATGGATGCTGCGCTTTTGGAAGACTCATC
Source organism: Barbatula barbatula (assembly GCF_947034865.1). Lineage (NCBI taxonomy): Eukaryota > Metazoa > Chordata > Actinopteri > Cypriniformes > Nemacheilidae > Barbatula > Barbatula barbatula. The sequence continues at coordinate 21,172,325 of NC_136774.1, forward strand.
TCATCGCGTTAGACGGGGAAGTGTGTTTTTAATCACAGCGAGGTTTTCTCTACTCATGATCATTTCAGCTCCCTGAGGCCATCGGTTTGTAAAACTATTAGAAATGCAGGAATCATTCTGAGAAAATATAAACACACTCTTAGTCAAAATAAAGATCACTAAATGCACTTCATTCTGACAAATATATGATGGCCGGGTAGGATAAATGACAGGCCCTGACGGACATGTTCTGTTGTAAAGTGGGCCACTGGGTGGTAGAAATATCCTGTCAGCTGTCAGAATAGGTCAGATGATTAAGTACTGCATCGCACCATGCAGATGGATATGCATTTATATTCCTTGCATGGTTCATTGTTACTGCTAAAGCAAATGCACAGATTCAAAACAGGACTTTTATGATCTTACAGGCACAGGTGACATTTACAATTTTTTAAGTGTCTAGTCCCGTTAACCCCCGCAAGTGTTTACTCATGAGTGACCATCATTGTGTCTTTGAGTAAGACACATTACCTCAGTTTGATCCAGAGAGAATATTCCAGTAATGAAGAAAACAGTCTGCAAAATGATAGCAGGGATATACTAAAGCTCCCGAAACTCTCAGTTGAGTAAAACGTTGTGTGTATTTGGTTGAGACATTGAGACAGTGTTTCTGTTGGTGCAAACCAGGGCTAAAATTTTTTTTTCATTTTGGTCCGGACCAAAACAACCAAGAGAACCGAACTACAAATGTAAACACACCCTTACATAATAAACGCAACACCAAAGCAATGGCACAAGTTAATATTCATCATACCAAACCTGTATTGTTTACAATAAATATTTATTTAATTCAGACTCAAGTACAAAGCTGCATTACCAGTCAAAGCGATCATTATCAATAATGCATTAAGGTAACCAGTTTAAATGCACAGAGTTTAGGTATAGCGGTGTATTAGCAGCTTGTTTGTCCACTAAATTTCCCATCTAGGATCAATAGTGCGTATCTAGCTATCTATCTACAAGACAGCAGGATATCCAGTGTTTGCTTTATCCTTCATGAATTAGACTAATTTAATTAAAAGCGGGTGATAAATATGACTTTTAAATGTAACAAAGTAAGATTCAACCAACACAAATCTATAGTCTGCCCAGTATTTATTAATGTGGTAACTCAGGGTTGCCTGGGGCCGTGTCTTACTGCGGTTACTCAGGAACAAGTCTTAAATAGATGGCTTAGCTATTGCCATTAAATCTGGTCCGCTTTGCTGCTTATTCTGGTCTAAGAACCACCAATTAATACAGAACAAGGTCATCCGACTAGCTATAGTTTTGTTAAACAACATGCATCAGACAGCCTTGGTTCAGCCTTTACCTGTCGATACGTGTCTTTGTGGTTCTCGTCTGTTCTAGAGTTGTAATACTGCTCGATAAAGCCAAAATACTCCTCCCTCTTCCTCTGGAGAACCAGATCCCTGCGTTCCTTGTTGGCCGGAAGGTATCCCTGAGAAAAAGAACAGAGAGGGAGGAAATAAGATGGGAGATTTTTTTATGCCCACTTTCACCATGTTTTCCATTCTTGCCCTGTAACCAAAACATTGCTTATAAATAATGCAAACCGAAAGATATTAAAGCATTATGTAAATTCTGTCCAATCGTGAAATATTCACCCTTGGATACATGAAAAGCAATAGGTTGGCTAATTTCAATACAATGACCATCTGGATGGCGTACTTACCTACATTTTGAAAGTGCATTTATCAGAACATGACCTCACGTGAGGATATTGCTTTGTTGTGATGCTTATACAATGAAAAATGTAAAAAGCCTCTAACAAGAGATGTTAAAAATACAATTACATATCTGCAATTTTGTTAGAAGATGCTCTCGCATGATGAATTGCAAACTACATTACCGGCAACTCGATTTTTACGTATCTAGAGATTTGTGAAGCGCAAACACAGTTCGATACTTTTGTTTTGGGGTTTGTTCAAATCCCAAACTCAACATTATTAATGATGATTTCCTCAGGACTGATTCACTAGTAAACGCACAATAAGCTAAACTTCATAAATCCACGACAGAAATATTAAACCTCTAATCATGTGGCTAGTAAACTAACACAGATGACATTGTCTAAATGCATAGTTAATATCTACAGAATAGTCTCTTAAGAGAAGGCATCAAGCGTTTTTGTCGAGCAGACGTGGGGGAAGCTGTCCGTTAGACACTTGTCAGGCCTCTCCATCATGTTTCCAAATAAAGTGTTTTTAAAGCGTCTGCCCCCTGTTGTCTTTCAACTGGTTTTAACGAGCACACACACACAGAGTCGCCAACTGCTGGAAATACATAAATAATACGTATATTCAGAATCCGACTCTCAAGCACGTCTGTTGCTTCAGGGGAGAAATAAATGCGTATGCGCTCAGTCCATCCGCTCTTCCGGATCTGTCGCATCAGCAGCCCTCCTAACTATTATAACGCAATTAAATGTAACACTGGAATTTAAATGATCTTCATATGAGTTTCAAGAGTTCGCATTCATTACCACAATATATTTTTGCATTGCATTTGCATCTACGGCCAGCTCATATTAGGTTCCTGTATGCAACAATGCGTCATATGCAAACACAAATGTGCGGTTCCACACACGTGACAATAAAAAAACACAAGCCTTCCAGAACTCTACGCCCCCCCAAAACTACAAAATAAAACACATGCACGCTCAGAAACGCTTCACATTAGGATTCTTTCAGCGTGCATCTAACTCGGTAACCTTATAAATAAAACAATGATTCTGTATAAACCTACGCAAACATCGCATGAAGCAGGAAATGCTTGAAGGAGTCGGGTTGAGGTGGGGATCTGCTTGTACAGCTTAGGCTGGAGGTGTGTGTTATTGACTGTGTAAGCATGTGCCAGAAAGTCAAATGAGTCTTCTAAAGCGCTCTCCGAGCATCCTCGTGCAAGCAGTCATAAGGCAGCGACCCACTCGAGCCCTTCTATGATGGTGTTGGCAATTCCGCTGACATATATTGCTTGCCAAGGGAAATAATGCGATACAAATCAATACCGCACATTAAACTGAGAATGCCAAAGAAGTTTTATACTCTCTGATAGTCTATGCAGAATGAAAACGAACGGTTATAGCAGACGTCTTGTGCTCCATGTAAACAGTAAATGTGCAATAAAAATGTGTTTTTGTAAATAGAATAGTTGGTTATCAAATAATAACAGCTACTGTAAATCACTACTATGAACAGACATTTAGTTTGTTGAATATCTAAATAATTATTTTGAGCATTTGAGAACACCAACACAAAAGGTGCTAGCATTTAGCTCATACGTTAATGAGAAACTTCACCCCATAATAAAAATGATGTCATCATTTATTCACCCATGTCGTTCAAAACCTGTCTATGAATCTTTCTTCTCTAGAGCACAGAATAAGATATTTTAAGAATTGTCACAGTGGTTTTGTGTCAATACGATGTACATCAACGGGGACAAATGTTGGTTAAGAATTGAGCTGGTAAATAATGAATACGTTATCATTTTTGGGTGAACTATTCTTTTAATTCTCCATTCATCTCACTTTCCTTTTCTGTATTTTCATTTCTGTCTTTGGTTCAAAGTGGCAATTGAAAAACGAAAAGTACAGGTATCTACTCACTGATAACAGTCTCCAGGTGACCGGCCGAACTTCACGTGGGATACCTGACCAACTATGCTTTCGTAACTCTTCTGTACAAATAAATAAAAAGAACAGACATACACATTACTAAAGCATTAACAATACACATAACGCACACATTTAATTTACATTTGGTTAAAATTACATTAACACTTAAGAGCATTAACAATTAATCTGTATGCCGTGATAGATCATCATGTGAGATGCACATCGAATAAACAGTCAATCTTTCAACGCAGGACAGGCAACACTCTAATTTACAGCTCCACCCATATAGTCAATAAACAATTATTTTTAATTAACAACAACGCAATCACACACGTTCACAGCTATGCCACCGTGATCTCCAGTAACTCCAGTACGACGGTCTGGTACATGACCCGGGCATCGATTAAAAAAAGTATTGCTAAACAAGACAAGTGATCGAACAATGCAATGGGACGTCAGAAAAAATATGTAAGAAAAAGTTTTACAATATGTTGAATAACTACTGAATTTACGACAAATTCTCTGGCTTACTTTTATAGATTTTATTAAGGGATAGTTCAACCAAAACTGAAAATTCTGTCTCAACCTCAAACCTATATATATTTCTTTGTTCTGTTCAACACGAAGATAGATTTGAGAAAAATGTTAGCAACTGAGATATCTGAGGCACGATTGACTACCCTAGTAGGAAAAATGTACATGGTTGTCAAAGGTGCCATAGAACTGTTTTTCTAAATTCATCAAAATATCTTCTTATGTGTTCAGTAAAAATATACAAAAAGTTTTCGACCGTGGAAGTCAATGGTGCCCCAGAAATCTCAGTTGCTAGCATTCTTCCAAATATCTTTCTCTGTGTTCAACCAAACAAAGAAATGTACAAAATGTACACAGATTTGGAACAAACATTTTCATTTTTGGGTGAACTATCCCTATAACTGGTTGTTTTTACCTTGTTGTTGTTGTGCTGAAATTTACAGTCCCATTGGGGTCATCGCGATTATTGAGCGTTAAATCCAGATCTACGAAAACTCAAAGGCTCGCTAATAAACATCTGGCGAGATTGCTCCTGGGTCATTTTGAGTTACAGCAAACACGAATGCGATATGAAAACGCTCCTGAAATACTAATGGTTTTGGACACCTGCCAAGCGTAATACGATAGCGAAATGATGAAAGATCTGAGAAGCCATTATGAACCCTGGATTCTGCGTGAGCAACCCCCTCCAACTATATAACGAGAACATTTTTCATAAGGCGCTGAGAAAGAAGTGCATAAGCATGATTTTTCTCCAATGACTGATGATCTTCATTCCCCTGTGATTTGGGCCTGTCAATCAGGATGCTCGGGGCGTACGGAGGCTGAAACTTTGTTAAAAAGCACGGAAGACTGAGTTTCTTTTATGCCATCATTATGGTATCTGCGGCACAAATGAGCAAAGGCACTTGTTTTTTCGCTCCGTCGGCTTGCAGGTGCGCTTGAAGATACGATCGGTTGGAGAGCGTGAAGCGAACAGAAGGGCCTCTCAGCGTGAATTCAGGAAGACTGGGATAACACCACGGACGAGACTCATCTATCCTACCATCCGACACAATTCTACCTGGCAAAGAGTTTCGGCTGGAGGCGGGGAAACAGGCGGGAAAGCGATGGTACGACAAATGAAGGACTTTTATATTTTACGAACAACCAGGGGATTAGAAACGCCCTGAAAAGTGGGGAAAGAGAAAGTCTAATCAGTTTAACAATTTCTATTTCTACATTTCGGTGTCCAAAAAGGAGTCACGATGGCCAATCTAAAAACGAGAAATTTCCAAGTGTCTAGTTTAAAAGACACACCATTGCATTTTATTTTTAATGCTTAAACAAATTCAGCAGAGGTTATAGATTTTATGAACCTACCCAGGTCTGTGTTGGGGCTGCCAAGCAGCTGTCTAAATTTATCCAATCGAGTTTTCTCCCTCACTGTCATGGGCGGAGCTCCAGAGGCATTTTGGTCTGAAATGCGGGCAACCAGCGGTATAATGGGCCGTAGGGGAAGTGACTGCTGTTTCTGAAGGGTACAACGTGCTGTGTGGGATGAAGAACAAAACAAAAAGACACAAATACTGAGCGTTATATATTTTTATTGATTCCCCTCTGAACACATTTGTCCTTATGATTATGCATGCATGATAGAATGATTGTTTTAGAAAAAGCAGCTACCTGCATTAACATTCAGCTGAGCATCACTACAGGACTTCACCACCCTGCCATTGACCGTACCGCTCTCAACATCCAGCTGATCTTCGTCAGGTTTTGTACTGATTGGCTCCTGCCTGTCCAGTGGGCGGGGCTGTGTATCTGTGTCCTCCAGGGCTTTGGAGAGTTTGAGGCTGGGAGTTTGAGGCGTGGATCGTGATTGGACAGGGGAGGATGAGGTCTGTTTGAGGTCAAATATACCATCATCCTCTTCATCATCAATGTCCCACGCGTCATTGGTACTGCGTGCAAATTCATGGAACGATGAGGCCTTTTTGGATTTGGTGTTGACGGTGCTGACTTTTGGAGTGTCTTTTAATCTGAAAAAACAATTTTGCAAGACAAATAATTTGAAAACAGATGTACTGCACAGAAAGACACAAGCTGTGTCTCGATTTGAAGGGTGCATCCTCCGGAGGCGTATTATTTCTGGTTTTATTTCAGAAAAGCAACAGCTACAATTAAAGAAAAGAATGAAACTACAATGATTTGTTTATTAGTATATTACATCATAAGAGAAAAAAAAGTATCATATTTTTCAGTGGAAATGAGACAACCATGATGACGTCTGGGGTCAACAAATACGACCTCCGAAAGCCTTAAAATTGAGACGCAGCTATACAGTTCATGAAAATAACAAAGAGAACACAAATATATTTGATAAAATATATGATAAAAAGATGATGCACATCTTGCACACAAACATGTTTGTTTATAGATCCGTGAAAGGAAAAATGAAGAAAATAACCGGATGAAAAACTAAAGGGGGGATGCTTGACGTTACGGTTAGCAGGACTTACTGACGGTGTCTCCGTGGATCCAAAGGGGGGTGCTGTGCTCCATATACTGGCTGTAGGCTAAGAGAAATAAAATCTTTCATGGACTATAAACAGAGTGAATAAAACAGAGCTGGGTGACAGACACGGTGTATTTAATTGGATTTTATTCTAATTATTTATCTATTACTATTGTTCTTTTTTTAATTAAAATGTATCTGACGCTGCTTTACAACAATGAAATTGTGAAAAGCACTATATGAATAAAATTGACTTGACTTGACCCCTGTAGCTTTTATTATGAGTGTATTATGACTAGCGTCATCAAAATTAATACGTAGCACAATTGCAATACCTACAAATATCAACAAAGCATTTATTTTATACATTTTAGCTTCTTTTAACTAATCTAGATTTAAAGTTCTGCAATACTCTTCTAAATCAACAAACCCAAATTCCCATGTTTCCCGGTCACTTGTTGTCTGATTTTCTATTGGTTTGATTCTATTTTGGACTTGGGCCAACAAATCAATAAATAATTAATGCAAATCCGTAAAGTTATTTAAAATGAAAAGCATAAATATTTTTTGATAAAGCAATCTGGGGACATTCAAAGCACAACAATGAGTTTAAAACGGCGCTTGAAGTCTCATAACAGCTAATCAAAAAAAATTAATTAAAAGAGCAAATCAAAAAACAGGAAAAGGATGTGAAATTGGTCCAATGACAAAAGCATATCAAACTCAGTGCGACACGAACAATGCGGCTTAATTTTAAAATGTCAAAATTATTAGGAACAAAGTACATTGTGATTGTCTAATGCGTCACTCAGCTCCAATCAGAAACAGGGAAAGCCAAGAGGTCGAAGACACACACAGAGTTTAAAGTGGCAGTACGTAAGTTATTTTGAGTAAAAATGTGCTAAAACCAATTATTGCGCAAGTACATGAAATAACGGTGTTTAAAACTGTGTCACTACCCTTGCGGGATTCACCACAGAAAGCTTGTAATAGCGGTATTTAATTTGACTTGTCGGGTCGTCTTTCCCGGAGATTCTTATTTGGTGTCTTTCGTTTATGCCTCATTTCGTCACATTCCAACACAGAACGAAGAGGATCCACTGCTAGCCAGCACGTGGATGCTATGAGTGACAGATTTTTCTTTCTTTCTTTAGAAAGTGACAGATTTAAAACGGATGCAGACTTGACTTTATTTCTTCTGAAGAGGTAAGACATTTCAATATTTCAATAGATAACACAAAAACTGTAGCTCCCTTGTTGTGTTAATACAGACAGGGACAGTTTCATCTGTTGTAATGTCTCTCTTTGTTGTTCATTATGATAAATGTAATTTAAGCCCTATTCCCACAGGATCTGTATTTTATGTGGCGTGAATTAGCACGGATTAGTAAAGCCTGTGATTTTACTCAAATTTAGGGACTTATATCCCGGATATGATGGCAAGGCTTTGCATATAGTATATGTAGTTGTATGATATGTACAATGATTTATGACCGTACTTGTCAGCATTTAAGACCCACGTTCGGGGATCTTCTTTCCAGTTCGCATTACGGGAGTTTCCATGAGAGATAACAAAACTGGAGACTCCGGGCCAAAACGGCAGGTATGGAAATGACCCAGCATCCGAAATCAAAGTACTCCTACACAGCCTCCATTTGCGCTATTTGGTTCTGTTAATGTTCTTATTTGTTTCGTGTTATATCATCTGCCATGTTTATTATGCGCTACTGATGTTCAGTGAAGATTCTCACTGGTGCACTGTCACAGGCCACGACTCAAAACATCAGACTCATCCGCGCAGTTGAGCAGGGCCAAATCCCAACTAGCGTTAAGAAAAAACCTCCGCACATCACCTGCAGTAGCAATTACAAACTGAGATGGCGACAAAGGGCCAATCCTACGTAGTGCCGCTTTAAGGCAATTCTTGAACAGTAACAGCAGAAAATACATCTCCTATTAAAGAGCTACATTACTACAAGACAAACACAATAATACAAATATAAAATAAAAGAGGCAGATTTAAGTTATCGTATAATCATGGAATAAGTCCAAACATTGCCGTGCTAAGCAGTACGTACTTAGTCGGTACTGCCACGTTGTTGAAAGGAAAATTAACAGTTTGGTTTTTACAAGGCCATTTTACTGTACATAACCACTGAAACCATCACAATAGTAAATGTATTATGTGCAAATGGAGCCGCGAGATAATTGGCAAAAGAATGCACAATGCATTTAAAACACGCCTCATCAATTTTCATGCAGCTAGTTTGAATAAAAGGTAAATTACTTCAAGATTTGTGAGCAAGCAGAATGCATTTGCATTAAATATTGGGTTGAGCGAGGAGGAGCATATTTGAGTAAGTGAGGAGTTTCCCAGAGGGCACTGTTATCTTATGTAGTGTTCCTTCCTCTAGTCGACACACACAGGGCTTTATCACACTACCCATGTAAATGCTAAAACGGTAAAAAACAAAACACAGGCAGAATACAAAAAAGACTTCTCTTCAAAACATTATAGTACAGACACGCTCTATTGTGGCTCATACTGTTTGCCAAAGCACAAGCTAAAGTTGCTGAGAGGCATCTAGTATCAATTTTGCATGCTCTGTCCTTTCTGTTGACTGAGATAATAGGGGGGAAGTGGCCACACCCCATATGCACTCATGCTACGCTCACTAAGTCATCCAAGTGCAACTGATCCAGCCGAACAACAATTCAAATGCTCAATTCACAACCACGCCCTAACAAGGCTGCTTCTGCCCGGCCTGCTTATCTTCCTTCATCTTAAAGGGAAATGCCATCCGTTTTCCAACATAACCACTCTCGTTGTGCTCCATTCATAATAGCTGTCCAGACATCGTGGGGAGTACTGTGAAATGGATTGTGATGTCGTGATCGTGAAACCAAATCATTCGTTTAAAAGTACACTTTTGAGAACAAATATTTACTGTTTTGGTTAATATATTTTGTACGCCACTGCAGTGTGTGGGACTTAATCTCTCCTTTCAACAACAAATAAAAAACATTAAAATATTGGTGACACTATCTGGAGGCGTATTTAAGCATATGTCGAATAATCTGAGAACCATATGTGCTCCAGGATAAGATTAGTATGATAAAGCACATCCAAAAACAAACTACTTTATTGAATCAATATCTTGAGACACGTGGATACAGTCGACAAGAGACTTACTAGCATATGTAAGTAAATCCTTCTATCATTGAACCCTAAACTGTCTCTAGAACTCAAAACAAGACCTTGATTGTGAATGACTAATGTCAAGGTCAACTGAATAAGATACTCAGAAGCTATCGAGATATCATATGATCAGGAAGTTTCTGTACTGAACTTAAATACCAAACACCGTACAATTGTTATCATTTAGATAGAGAGTTTGGTTCAAAAATGAGATAACTGTTCAAAAATCATGTTTTGTTATTGTGCATTCCAAGTAATATCAATCAAACTGCATTTAGTGTGTTTAATAAATGTTTAATGTTTAATTTAACTAACTAACTAACACAATAAAACACAAGGAAAACATTATAACCTTATGATAAACATGATTTCATTTTGGAACCAAAATCTTCATGTATGAACATCGAGTCAGACTGAACCCAGTCTCGGTGCTGAAATACATATACATATATACATATATATATATACACACATATATATATATATATATATATATATATATATATATATATATATATATATAAAGTGCCACCATGAAAGAAAATACACTTAAAATAAAAACTACTGTTTTTTAAAAGTTAATTTCCAAAACTTGCTGTAAACATTTGGTTTAAGAGATGATAGCAAAAAACTGATAGTGTGCAAGTTCCTCTTAATGACGATTATGTAACCGCCAATGTAATATCCAAACTGACAAGTCATCACAAGCGCTTAGATAGAAATCATTATCTCTCACTCATACATAGAAACGGTTGAACAGATTCTCATAAAAATCCAAACAACCTGCAAAGTCAACAGTCTGAAGTCTGTCCAATCAAAACAAAGGTCCTTCAGCACACATAATAATTTAAACTTGCAGATAAAGCAAAAGCTAAAAGCCTATGAACTGTGTGTTTTGACAATAACGTTGCAAACATCAATTCATAACCACGATTCATGCCACAGTTTTACTTCAGTGACAATTATTATTGTTAGTTTTGATGGTGCTGTTTACCATGGTACATTTAAGAAGAGTAAACATAAACACGACGTCTTGGAAGCCATCACATGGCAACAAGTTTATGTCATAATACCATATTTCTCTTATGCCCCAAATAATGTGACTTTTGCGCATTAAAGGCGAACAGGCTCAGAAATGCAGTCTAGTTAGTCAGCTCACTAGATTTTGAAACACAGCCACAGGGTTCAGTAAACAAAAGCAATGTGGTCAGAGCTAAAACTCAATATGTAGTCAAATATAAACATTAGAGTATGCAGTTACGTGACTGTAGAGAGGGAAAGGGTAATTCAATTCACCTTCCGGGAACCTTTGCGTTTCTTCTCCAGAAATGAACTCTGTTGTCGGTGGCCATGGCAGTTAGACGCCCGATTCCCGTCTCTCTCAAACCGCCATAAAACCCGACAACACGCCGATCGCCCACAATGTACAACGATTGGTTGCGAATGTACAACAGTGAAAACGGCGCTATTTGTTTTGTCAACGAATGTGTAACTTTGTTTCGATTAGTTAATGCTCGTATTTTGTCAACATAGAATAAGCATTCGGCTGTTCTGGATGGACGCCGCCATCTTTGTGGCGCTTGAGGTCGCGCTGTGATTGGCTGAGGTGAACAGGTGCATTGAATCGAACCAATGGGATTAAAGCTTTATTGAACGGCGTCGTGTAATTTCGTCGTGACAGTTCTCGCGAGTATTTCCTGGGTTTTATTTACGGTGTTACTTTTGTGCAACTCTGTTGTTTGCTAAACGCCTAAACGTAAATGTACATGTTACAGTAAACTGTGGTAACTCGTTGCTGAAAGAGAGAGAGAGAGAGAGAGAGAGAGAGAGAGAGAGAGAGAGAGAGAGAGAGAGAGAGAGAGAGAGAGAGAGAGAGAAAGAGAAAGAGAGAAAGAAAGAAAGAAAGGAATTAATATAGAAAGAAAGAATGAAAGAAAGAAAGAAAGAAAGAAAGGAATCAATAAAGAAATGAATAAAGGACTTAATAAAGAAAGAAAGGAATAAATGAATAAAGAAAGAAAGAAAGAAAGAGAGAAAGAAAGAAAGAAAGAAAGAAAGGAATAAAGAAAGGAATTAATAAAGAAAGAAAGGAATAAAGAAAGAAAGAAAGAAAGAAAGAAAGGAATAGAGAGAGAGAGAGAGAGAGAGAGAGAGAGAGAGAGAGAGAGAGAGAGAGAGAGAGAGAGAAAGAAAGAAAGAAAGAAAGAAAGAAAGAAAGGAATAAAGAAAGGAAGGAATTAATAAAGAAAGAAAGGAATAAAGAAAGAAAGAAAGAAAGAAAGGAATAGAGAGAGAGAGAGAGAGAGAGAGAGAGAGAGAGAGAAAGAGAGAAAGAGAGAAAGAAAGAAAGAAAGAAAGAAAGGACTCAATAAAAAAAGAAAGAAAGAAAGAAAGAAAGGACTCAATAACAAAAAAAAAAGAAAGAAAGAAAGGAATAATAGGACTCAATAAAAAAAGAAAGAAAGAAAGAAAGGAATAAAGGACTCAATAAAAAAAGAAAGAAAGGAATAAAGAAAGAAAGAAAGAAAGAAAGGACTCAATAAAAAAAGAAAGAAAGGAATAAAGGACTCAATAAAAAAAGAAAGAAAGGAATAAAGAAATAAAGAAAGAAAGAAACAGGACTATGGCACGCTGAAGTGTTATGTGTTACCATTAATATGAACACAAATACGACACTTCATGTCACAACAAATGTATATGATCAATTTCACAATAGATCATTTGTGCATGATATGAGGGGTTTTGTTATGAGATGATCTTCACTGCCAGCTAAAAAACTGAATAAATGTATTATTGTTATATAAAATAAAATAAACCTTAAAGAAGCTTCAGAATATTTATTCAAACTTTGTTTTAATCTTAAAACATTGGTAAATTGTGTTAAACCGGGGACACTGTATTTCTTCGCTTTCTTACAGCGGGCTATTCCTCAATTGCAACACTAGATGGCATTAGCCACAAATAAAACCAGAGACCCGCCACATTCGATGGTGAGGTATTTGTGAAAACAATAAAGAATGGAAAAGTGACTGCTACCTAAATATATTAGCTTGTAATGTTTACTTCAATATTTTTTATTTATTTTAACCCTTGTTACAATTGTTTGTTTTATTTGTAGTTTTTTATGTTTGAGGTTGCATAGACCCCAATGCTGTACAAATAACAGTTAAACACAACCAATAAGTCTCAAATTCCTTCAATATGAACCTATAAACTAAATAAAACCCATTAAACAAACTAAATCTTCATCTTTACATTACAATTATTTGTTTTATACACAAACAGAAGTAATTTCATATTTATTCGACATTAATATATTAAAAGTAGATGATTGATGCATGCACTAGTAACATAACGTTATATTATACAAATAAATATGCTATAAAAAACAATATGTGAACAAATCAACACAGATGCCCAGGGCAAAATAGGTTAAATATCCTCAGCGGAAAGTTGGAAATAAGTCTGGAAATAAAGCAGTCATGATTCCTAGAACATGTTGACTCAAATAGCTCTGCTATTGTTACTCTGGAGGGCCTTAGCCTCTGCCATAGGGAAGAGCTTTCTCGACATTCATATTGTAACGCTACCACTCTCATCAGAGTTCATTGGAGTTCATTGCATATTGCCACTAATGTGATGTTGACCTTCAACAATCAGCAATCCATTTACAATGTCTTAAAGAGCTGATACAGAAACTTTGAGGATTTGTCATGTTTGTGTCAATAGTGCACACGGGAAGGAGTGTTGTGTGTGTGAATGAGTTCACTCCGCTCCTGTGTTTGTAAGACCCTTCTGGCTGAAGTGTCCCCCCCATCACCAAACTCCCCCTTCCGACGCATGAAACAAACAGATAAAAGGTCACGCTGCCTGCGTCCTTCAGGAAGGTCTGGCATCTCTGGAATTCTGCTTTCCTACATGCACCGGTCAGGTCTCTGTATGCGGTCAGCAGCTTGCATGAAAGACAATATCCTGCTACAACAACATGAATGTCATGCTGCTCCAGAGGGGAAAAACACTGCATTAGCACTTTAAAGGCCACACAAAGAAAACGTATTGCTCAGAGAGAAAGAGCTCAGACTACACAGAGGTCTTTATTGTGTTTAATTGAGATAAACAATGTGCTGATATTTAGAAAAAACGACAATGGTTGACATTCATTATAGACTTAAAATATACATGCTGTATGTGACATCAATTTGTAAAACATCTCTTGGTTCATGTGGTCTTGGACATTTTTGATGAGCTCATACTCTCGTAATGTAATAAGCAACTGTTTAAATCTCTTTTAAATGTTATGTGACATTACTGGGCTTTTTGTGTCTGTGCCGCCAGTAAAACCTCCAATTGCTCCACATTTAATCTCATTGCTGCATAGGAAAAATGAGGACTGGCAAAACATGACATTATCATTTTTCCTATATTTATATTCACACTGGGAAGCAGTGGAAAATAACTGCAGACTAAATGAAATTCTTGAGTCTCAGTATGTTCTTTTACGCAGTCCCTGATACTCACAAAGAACTGAGGATGGAGTGTGTAAAATCTGATTATATCAGGTCTGGAACACTCTGTGTTACTATCTCAATTTAAATATCTGAACCCCAGCAGATTCTTTCACTTTAATGACTGATGTCTTAAAGTCTGACACATCACGGCTATGAAAAGTGTGAACTTAATAGCTCCTTGCCAACAACAGTTTCTGTCTAAACCAAACCACCCACAGAGTTAGTCACAGACTCCGTCCGGCTCAAAGTCTCTGTGTGTGTGAGAGAGACACACAGATTTAAGACTGAATGGCAGAGAGTTATACAACAGGCCCGGTTGAGCCTGGCACCGCCGACGAATGGTAGGTCAGTGGTGAAGGGCAGGAAGTGGATCATGAAAGGAAGGGAGCAGATCACAGCCACGGTGCAGTAACTGGAAAAGCTGAGGAACTGAGAAAAACACGAGTCGACCCCCTTGACCTCCTCAAACACGTTCTGTATTTAGAGCAGTCATATGAGCGAGGGAATATTTCACTACACCGGTCTTTAGACAGTAAGAAGATTAAATGGAGACTTGCGTAAATCTCCTGCTTTAAAAAAAGGCAATCAGGCCAGAGGTAGGTGGAAGTTAGGGAAGCAAAAAACATATTTTGCTGTGTATGGCTGTTTCAAAAGTAAATAGAAAATCTGTTCGACATATGCTTTAAATATCATTAAATATAAATACTATCAATTATTTAAATATAATTAAATCAAATAATATTTTTAAAACATTTGTCGCGTGTCATGACATGTCCTCAGTTGCTTCATCCAACTTTGAGGATTTCGGAATGTATTAACACAATAGGAGGATTTTGCGACTGACGTCTATAATTGTCAGAGAATTGCCACGGCTACTGAACGTGGGACGCACCTTCATTTAGAATTCAGATCTTGTTTCTGTACGTGAGTCATGTGCCGGCTGAGAAACTGCTAGAAAAGTTTTAAATTTTAAAGGTCCAGTGTATGTAATTTAGCTGCATGTAGCGTTGAGGTTGCATCCAATGGCTCACACCACCCCTCCCTTTCGAAGCACTACGCTGGCTGACACGGGAACAATATGTCGTTACTTTTTCGTTTCTTTGCCGAAGGAGATAACGTATTTACGAAACGCGTTCTGTGGAGCAGTTTGTCCATTTAGGGCTACTGTAGAAACAACATGGCGAATTCCATGTAAGGGGACCCGTTGTGTATGTAGATTTTAAGATAATAAAAATATAAACATTAAAAAAGTCTTTATACAAAAATATAAACATTAAAAAAGTCTTTATCCAACTCTGAAGACATACTAAGATTTATTCATTTGGCTTTTATCCAAAGCGACTTACTAATAGGGGAGCATATAAACATTTTGTCAACACGCTTAACAGTACTGTTAGTTATGTTATATTGCATTTTCAGTCAAAAATTTGACCTTTTATATAAACGTAAACATTTTTTCCATCGGTTGCATTAAATATTAACAAGGTCTATACCTCTTGCGGAAGGCCCGTGACTGTGACCAAAGGTCTCACTTTTTACTTTTATAGACGATTACATTTTATTGTGCTGTTTATGACATTATGATCACAACCGCTTCCTCTCACTTGCTGTCCACGTGTTTTGTGTTCTGGTTGAAGAGTGACCACCATTCAGTGACACACGCTTGCCTCGTGTGATGCGATGGTGTCTCAAGAGGCAGAAGTTTTGCCAATGAGGATGAACAGGAACCTCCCCAACAATGTGTTCTCTATGACTAATAGTAAGTTAGCAAGTAAAGGAAATGCGGTGTTCTTATGGCAGGATATGGCAGATTTGAGATGTTACAAAATCAGCGGTATAGTAAAGTTCACAACATTTCATCACGTGCCGTTCTGATCCGAGTGTTTACTGAAGGATTTTGTCATCCGGAAAACCCACATGGCCTACATGTCCAATGACCCTAGAATGTACGCTAGGTTGCCACACATACGTACTATGATATTGCAATAAACATGAAAGAACAAAGCATGTGGTAACTAAACACATAACACTAGAACTTTCGCAGAACTAGTTTTAATTTTAAGAGTCATTTTGTGCCATTTCTTTGAACCAACATGTGCCGGTTGAGTTTAGTGGATATACACAGGTGTCCTGGCAGAACAGCTACAGGTGTAGTTTATCACATTAACTATGTGACAGCCATCCACAATGAGGGTTATTGAGCATTATACACATTGCTTTATTTGAAACCTAACAAATGCCTCTTCGCCGTAATCTGATAATGTATTGAATAGTGTTCTTTATTTTCTTTAACAAAACATGCTCTGATTTTATTTAATGCCAAGTCATTGTGTTCAATTACTCTCTCAGTCATTTGTACTCTCTCACCTGCGGTATTACTTTCATGCACCAGTGTTCATTCAGTACATGAACCGCAAAAACATAAAACGTCTTTCCAAGAAATGTTTGTGTCATCTTGTACCCACAACAGTGAATGGCCGCTCATGCATCGTAAAGCAGAAATTAAACCCATGTCCTCTGAAAAGGCAGCTTTGACTATGTGTTTCGTTGAATTGACATTTTTGGTGGATTTGTGTTCAAGAGGCCACCCATCACGCAGAAGCGCAGCAGAAAAGAGGAAGAAAGTGCAAGTATTCACTTGTCCATATCTGAAGTTAGGCAGGGGAATGAGGAAGTGATGCACGACTTTACGGGAAACCTGATAGGAGGGGCTGATGGGAAGGCATGGTATGTAGGAGGTCAGATGTGTAAAGAGATCCGTTCTGTTTGTAAACTCTTGTTGTGAAACCTCTGTTGAACATTTTTGACATGTTTGAAATTCTAAAGCCCTACACGAAAAACTTTTAGGGCATTGAGAAAGTCACATGCACTAAACTGACAATAATGTCTGATAACTGGTTGAGCAACAAATATGTTGACTGAGCGATCAGTTAAAACTATTGCAATTAATATTGCAATAATTTTTTCTTGATATCAATTTGTTGCTTTAGTCTCTCAGATATTTCTCCTGTGAAAAAGAGACCGAAATCTCACAAATGTCTAGAGTTTGAGAAGAGATCTCAACAGTGTCACAAACTGAGCTCCGATTTGCCAAGGCTGCCATGAAACTCAATATTACTGAGAACCAAATATGAACTTATACTTTTTACCATTACAATCTGTTTAACAATGGTCTCATTTGTTTCTATTTTTATTTCTCCTACGCAATTGTAAGAGAAACTTCTTACATAATCAAATCTGAGCTAGACAAACTGAACAGGAACATTTTCCTCCACCCTCAATTGGCATGAATGGTTAAAGAAAACAAATGTAAAGAAGCATCTAAGAGCATACTTGTCTAAATTCGTTTCAATGCACCCATGAACATATCTTCACTAAACAGCGATCCCACCCACCACAAGTCATTCTCCACCATGGGAACTGACTCCAGTGGAGTTCTCAAGTCACTCAAACTCCCATAAGTAATACTGTTTGGGAAGAGGACACACAGGACGGAGCGCAAAACTCAGGCTCGTCCCATCCCTCATATTTGTCCGAACTTGACTTAGCTATTTACCGAAGCATGAATCACAAGAGTTTCGTCAACAGCGGCGTGTTTGCCGTGGCAGGTCGGGATATCGATTCCTTTGATTGTGCAGCAGGAATGCTGCGGAGGCGGGCACGCCCTCTGCCCTCGCAAAACTGTGTATGCTCTCCGCCGGTGACCTTTAGCCTGATCTGTGATCAGTGCGCTGAGCACTTCATTACTGAGAGCGAGTCGCGGTAAAAAGAATGCTGGGTAGCAAAAGATGCCGTTCGCAGAGGCATGGGAGAAAGAGCTTTAACAGGTACCAACAGACTGTGATTGGAAAAAGAACCAGTTTCACTCCTAGCAACACATTCCACACCGAGCGGCTCCGAAGAGTCCTGGAAACACAGGAAGAGCAGCCTGGAAGCAAACACTGATCTCGCTCCCACAGTCCTTTTCATTCAAAGACACACTGTGCATGTAAATGTGTTCCCAGAGGAAGCTTTTATTGCTCAATGGTCGCTCTTTCATAACAACTCTCAGATTTGTTTCATTTAAGTCACTTCTCATGCTTAGGAGAAATAGAAACAGAAACAAACAATTTTAAAACAGGAAGACTATGGAGGCACAACTTAAATGTAGACGGTAGGGATAAAATTATTGAGATTTGGGTCAATTTGATTAGAATTGTTTGAGTTTATATTGGAATCTTTAATAATATTGACCTTCGATTGTGGACTTGACAAATCTGAGCTCAGTTTGTGACATCGTTGAGATCTCTTCTGATACTCCATCGGAGACGTTTGTGAGACACAGGAGACTCCACCCAAAAATGAAAATTCTGTCATGAATCACTCACCAAACATGTATAAATTCATTTGTTCGGTTGAACACAAAGAGAGATATCTTGGAATAATATAAGCAACCAACAGTTCTGAAGCACCATTGACTGCCATAGGAAAAAAAGGTTGTCAAAAGTTTCCTACATTCCTCAAAATATCTTCTTTTGTGTTCAACAGAACCCAACGTATAAAAATAAAAAGTCCCACTATGGCAGTCAATGGTGCTTGAGAACTGTTGGTTGGTTGCCAACATTATTCCAAAAATATCCCTCTTTGTGTTCAACCGAACAAATAAATGTCTGGAACAACTAGCGGGTGACAGTATTGTATCCTCTACGCAAGTTTTCATTTGCTTTCCCTTTTATCTAATTTATGTAAAAACAATTGATTACGTGTTTTTTAAACATTTCTCAACATAAAATAGATCATAACATCCTTTTTTAAAAGGCCTATTCGTGTTTCATTGTCATTTGTCATTTATCATGTCATTGTGAAAAATGGGAAATTGTTTTACTTTCATATGAGCAATGATAATAACAAAGCCTGCTTTTGTTAACTCAGCGGAGTATGTTGCTTTACTTTTGTGCACACAATAATGCGTGATGATTTTTCAGTTGAATATTGGATTTACAGATGCAGCTGAGCATGTGAGTGAGCAGCCAATCACACGCGACCGCACACACATGCATGTGAAGCGCACAGGATATAATCAGTGCGAGGTCACGGTGAACCTTACCCAAATCATTGTGCCCGTTGTGGCAGAAACTCAATGGCACTAATTATACAGGTGTACCCAACAGACACACCTGCTGACTGAAAACTGTTTCAAAATGTAAGTTTCTCACCCTCAGTTTCCTTTGCAGTAGTTTCAATTTTGTTGAAATTGTCCATCTGGGTGTGCGTATGCGTGTGTGTGAGTGCGTGCATGTGCGTGCGCATGTGCGCGTGTGTGTGTGTGTGTGTGTTGATTACTTAACAGATCCGGTTCTTTAATAGGTAGGCGAGTGCACATTGAGCCAGCTTACCATTTCCCAGCAGTGTGAAAGAAGAGAGAGAGAGAGAGAGAGAGAGAGAGAGAGAGAGAGAGAGAGAGGAGAGAGAGAGAGAGAGAGAGAGAGAGAGAGAGAGAGAGAGAGAGAGAGAGAGAGAGAGAGAGAGAGAGAGAGAGAGAGAGAGAGAGAGAGAGAGAGAATGGAAAATCAACTAGAACTCTTAACCCAAGCAGAGGAAATTCAGGGTCAATTGAGTTAATATGTTAGATCATGCGGGTAGCTGCTTTTTCCATTTGTTATGCAATGAATGATATTTACACTTGGGATTTAGTGCAATTAATACGCAATAAATAAAGTATGTTAAATCACGCGCACGGTCTGACAAATGTGCACCAACAATTAGAAAACAGTGTTGTGATTGTAAAATGGATTGCTGTGAACTTTTGGCTCAATTGGACGTCTATTAAAGGCACACTCATGAAAATTCTGTCATCATTTATTCACCCTCAAGTTTTTCCGAATCTGTATAAATGTATTTGTTCTGTAGTCTAAAGAAAATATATTAGGAAAAATGTTAGCAACGTACATTTCTGGGGCACCGTTGACTGCCATTAAAATATGTTCTACTATAGTAGTCAAAGGTGTCCCAGATATGTCTGTTGCTAACATTTTCCACATTTACATTTAGTCATTTAGCAGACGCTTTTATCCAAAGCGACTTACAAAGAGTTCGGGGAGCAATAAGTGACATGTCATAAAAGAGCAATACAACGATAGCTGCTAATACAAAGTTACTAGTTTCAACAAAAGCTAGACCAATACCTGTTGAGAGAAGAGAGCGGGTCATTTTTATTCTTTATTTTTTTTTCATTTGTCTGTAAAGTATTCACAGAAGAGGTGTGTTTTAAGTAGTTTTTTGAAGGTTGTGAGCGATGTGGTTGACCTGACAGCGTTAGGAAGAATGTTCCACCAGGAAGGAGTTATGAAGGAGAACGAGCGGGAAAGCGATTTAATGTCCTTATGAGAAGGGCACCAAATATCTTTCTTTGTGTTCAACAGAACAAAGAAATTCAAGGAGATTTGGAACAACTTGGTGAGGAGTAATTCATGACAGAATTAGCATCCCTTTAAATGCTTTCATTCAACGCCATCCTTCAATTCGGTCCATTTTTTAACAAGGAATCTCATCTCAATCTAACAATATAATAATTTCATTGTCAAAGCACAAAACACACCGTTTAATAATAGGACAAAGGTCGCAAAGTGCAGCTCAAGCAACGCTATTAATAGTACACTACGGGTCAACCAGAAACACGGGTAATGGCCATGTTGACATGACTGATATCACATTGTGTTCGTATAGTGACATGCACTGTAAATGCGTTTCTGTGTTTACAGCTTCAACACGCTTGCATTTGTAAATAGTCTGAACATTCGTTTGGAAACTTGCGCGTGTTTGTACTGTTTTGTGGTGATTATGCAACAGGGGCCAAAGTGATTTAGCAGCCAAATGTTCTCTATAGCAGGAGAGAATCACTCATATATTCCAAGCATGCAAATACTTACCAGCTATTTGACTCTCATTTTAAAATGCTTCGCTTTGCATTATGGGAGAGATGGCGTCCATTGACTAGTCTTTCCATTGATGGGACTTCCAAACTTGGAGATTTGTTTTTCTAATGAGGTGTTTCTGTAGCTCATTGTTAACAGTGCAAGGGTTTGATTTCCAGAAACAATATACATGTATATTGTAAAAAATTGTATGTTTGCCAAATTAATATATATAAACTTGTTAACAGTCCATGGAAGCCCAAACATGTTCATAATCCTGTGAACAATTCATTATACAAATGAATGTTTTTGGCTGTCGCTTAGGCTTTACAGAGAATCATTGAAGAACTTTTATTTTTAGTGCACGTCCCAGTTGCATCGACTGATCCTAAGACTCTGCCAGTTTATTTCTCAAAGCTCAAAACAGGATGTGTAAATGAATCAGACTTTGTTTCAAACACCTCTTGAAAGGCTTAGTTACAAACCCTGTGAATGCCACTAAGTTCCGAACCAATAATCGCCCTCTGATACGGAGGACCTGAGGTCATATGCATTGTAATTCATTTAGAAAATAAACGCTGAGAAGGTTTTGTGAGAGGATTAATGAAAGGCTTAACAGGAACGTTCCCTGGCGGCGTTGTGTTTGTCCTTATAGAAGGGGCAGCGGTTATGGGTCTGGTGGGGAATCAGGTCAGCACGCCCCATCCTGAGGCCCTGCTGTCCTGGGTCATTCTGTACATCGGAGGACTGACCATTCTTACAAATGAGCAAAAAGCTTATAACTGTTTCTTCATTCACGGTGTATACCTTTTAAATCAAACCTACCACAGACATTGAAATGCTTCTAGTGTGACTTAAATGTTTAATAGCCATATTCCTGTTTAAAAACTACATTAGCCATAATCATGCAATTTTTACAAATAAACAAATGCAGCAAAATATAATTTTGTAACCATGGTTAAAGTTTGAATTGTTGTAGTTTAAACATTCAGTATTGTCTATGGCTGTGTCTCAATCAGCTGTCTAGCTCAGACTATCGCGTACATGGGTTCGGGCACTGGCTCACTTCACATTGGGACACTGTTCACTTATTTCTCTTGTGATGTGCGTTGTGATAATTCACATTTTTTAATAATACATATGAGAAACACTTCAATTATTACAAATCTGTGCCCAAATTTGATCTAATATTATATTCAACTGTTAAGTAGATTATGTCCCCTGCCTGTCTAGCAATGTTTGTTTATATAATAAACATAAAATAAACGTTTGTCTTTCGAAAGTTCTGTCGCGTTTCATTAAGTTTATTGAGTTGGCTCATGCAATTTCGGTTAAAGGGCTTCCAAAAATGTCATGTGATTTCCAGGAAGGTAACAAAGTGAGCAACAATGCTCCCTGACTTTGCATTGTGGGATTTTTTTGGGAACGGGTGTAAACAGTGCACTGGAATGATTTTGCGAATGACGGTCCTTAAAATGGCAAACTCCCTGATTGATGCCCTGACTGCTGAACAAGGGAGCTGTTTGAGACGCGCCCTATAAAACACTGATAAAGTTCAAAGTTATCAGGCATTTCTTGTTCAGAGTCCACCTTCAAGAAACCCGGGACCCCTGTGGTCATAACCCCAGATTAATGATACACCATCAACATAAAACGATAACAATGTGATTAAAATTAAGATTGCATCTGTATTAGCTGTAAAATCCCTTAAACGGTCTAATTCTGCATCGACATCTGTTGTCAGTTTAAGCCTTTTATAAGGGAAATTTTGTGTGTGACTGTCGGAGATTCATACCAAAAACACCAGGGTGAATGTTAAAAAAATATTTATTGACAATTGTGTAAAAAAATAGCTTTCTAAACAATTGATATTGCTAAACCAAAAAATACAACATCCAGGTTGCAGTCATGCCTACTAAAGGTGAAGGAAACACAATTAAACCACTCGCTCCTCAAACATTCACGAGGTAATTTCCTCCAACATATGCACAGCAGACAGTTTAAATGAGGTGACGAACGCGACAACACCAGACTGGTATCGTTTACCAACAGTAGACATTCAGTACACCATGCATCGAGAAACAGAAGTGCTTTCGAGGATTATTTACAACATATGTACATCTTTCTCAAAAAGAAAAGGCCTTAAATATGGTAAAAATACATTAAATAATTTGTGGGCCCTTCTGTGGTGGAATGAGAAAAACTTCTACAACAAAGTATCTATAAATAAATAAATAAATTCCACTTGGATATTTCATTTTAAGACTCAAATAAATAGAATTTACACATAAGCCTAGTCTTTGAAATAGAGTCATCGGACCAAGCCGTTACATATTTACATTATAACCAAAAAATGAAATTGTAGTCTTTATTATAGTTGCATTGCTTTGTGCATCTGTGACAGTAAGTGTTGTTGAGGGTTACTCACTACAGAGAAAAGGAACTCAGAGGGTTAATTTATACAGTGAGGTAAGACTTTTCAATCTGCAGAGGTTTCGTGAGGTCGATTTGGTTATCCTATCGGAGTAAGCCCAACAGTTACCTGCACGAAGCAAGTAAAGTGGAAGCAAGAATGTTATAAAGACATCTGGGTAAGGAGTTGAGTGTTACAGTGGCTATTACTCAATTCAAGTATTTCCACAAAACAAAACAGAAACAACCCTTGATCTTGCACAGAAGGCACTAAAATGATTAAGCTGACTGATCTGCTTCTGTAGCCGCCCCTCCAGCAGATTGGCTAGCCCTCAAAACAAGCACAACTCATCTTGGTCCGCCCCGCTTCTCACCACCGGTCGAGGTCAAACTACCCGTGTCTGACTTCAACGTTGTCATTTGCTGCCAACAAGACAGATTTTGGGGACCCTGAACCACAGGTTAGCAGCAGACAAGACCCAACAGATCACTCCAAACGGTGGGCCTCTTACTGTCATGGCCTAGCCTAGAACGGCTCCCTCCCGCCCAGCAGCAATGCTCAAAACAAAAAGAAAAACATGTTTTTTTTGCACTGCTCGATCCAGAGATCCCCTGGGTGGCTTTCTATTGTAATGGAAAGTCTCATGTGCGTTCAGAGTCATTTGCACACAGTGACTGTTGTGAAAGCAGCAGGCTGATGCTCATGGCAGATGCTGTGGAGCCTGATCTCCGTGCCATCCGTAGATGGCGCTGTGTTCTGCATCCACGGGTGGTTGATGATGTCCTCGAAAGACGGCCGCTCTGCAGGGCGGAGGGCCAAGCACCACTTGATAAGCTGCTGGCACTCTGTAAATGACAGGATGAGAGATTACGGCACTGCAATAAAGATATGAAATCCTTGAAAACGGATGTCACGTGACCAGCCGGTCTTACCTGAGGATATTCTCCGCCTGAACAGAACCTGGCCACGTACAATCTCTTCGTCTTGCTCGAACGGGATATCCCCACAGACCATGTCGTACAGCAGAATGCCCAGAGACCACACTGTGGCAGATCTACCGTGGTAGCGATGGAATTTAATCCACTCTGGTGGGCTGTAAACACGAGTACCTGAAAAAATAAGAGAGAAACATGAATAAATGTTTTTTTAATCACAAAACCGGGGTAAATATGAACAGTTTGGTTCCGAAATCCGATAAGTGTTAAAAATTATGTTTTTTTTTTTCATATCGTACGTTCCAATTAATATCAATCAAACTGCAGCTGGTTTGTTTTTATTTAAGCCACAATAATAAACTTCTCATTTTGAAACCAAACTCTTCATATAGATATTAATTTAAAAGCCTGAGAGAATGGACTATGAAAACAAACATTGTAGTAAAAAGGTGCGGCAAAAAAAGGGTGGGTTTGTTTGAACAGCATTACTACGGTCATGCGCGCAGGGGTGTAGGCGTGCGCATGTGTGGAAACCGGTTGCCATGTGACTCGTGTTTACAAACTTTGAGTTGTAGCAATTCCGTTTCCCACCGGCGGGGGCGACAAAACCACAACTCAGATCAACGCAGACAGATATATCTGGCGTTTTTAGCTTGACGTGTGACAAACGATAAATAAAATATTATTACTATGTTTATCAAGCAACCAATGATCGGATTTAAAAACAAAATGTATCTGATAAACTGGGATTCAGTCCAACGTCGTAATATTGGTTATTCCCTAGAAAGCGTCACGACTTTCACCGACATGCGTTTTTTCCCATGACCGCGGGAACCCAAACGTCAAGGTCATGCAAACATCCCTTACCGTCGAAATCGGTGTAAACTGTGTCTTTCAGCAAAGCCCCGGATCCGAAGTCGATCAGCTTCAGATCGCCGGTCCGTAAATCGATCAGAATGTTCTCATCTTTGATGTCGCGGTGCACGACGCCGTTGGCGTGGCAGTGACGCACCGCTTCCAGAACCTGGCGGAAAAAGTTCCTCGCCACCTCGTCGGGCAACGCGCCTTTCTCCGTGATGAAATCAAACAAGTCTTTCACGACCTCCGGTCTCTCCATGACGATGATGAAACTGTCCGGTCGTTCGTACCAGTCCAGCATCTTGATCACGCCGCGGAATCCGGTGCAGACTTTCTTCAACAGTACGATCTCCATAGGGACACGGGCGCCATTGGGCTGCAAACGGGGAACAATGTTTAATCGACAACGCCTTAGATATTTAGAATACGACGTTTGAAACGCAACCCCGTTTTGATTACTCACCAGTTCTCCCCATTCGGTCACGCGATCTTTTGCGACGTGCTTAACGGCGACCTGCAAAGTGTAAATAGAACATTAGTGAAAGCCGATCCGATGTATTAATTCACATTTTCTACGTTGTGTCGTATAGCAACGACTCAAAAGAAGCACGACACGTGCGGAAAAACATTCCCAAAGGGTCGATCCATGCAAATTAGGTGGAGAATGGAAACCTACCGGCGCGCCGTCGGCGACTCTCAACCCCGCGTACACCGTCCCGAAACCACCACTTCCGAGCACGGAGCCGACCTGATAAACCTTCTCGAAGGGCTCCTTCTCCTTCACTGTAGATAAAAGAGACGAGACAGCCATAAGAATACAAATAAAGCACAAAATGAATTAACGTGGAAATCTGACGCACGACTGGCGCTATTCCCAGCAGTCCTGCTGACGCGAGCCAGCGCGAGACCACAACACACACAAACACACGAGAGCGGACGTCCTCTAACCTTGAAGCTGGATCTTCGCCGGCACGTCTACGGTGGAAATGTGGGCGAACGTGTTCAATTTCGACAGAAGCATCTTCTTATAATCCAAAATGGCGATTATTCCAATGTTGGCGGTCGGAATCCGTCGTGTGTAAAGATGCGGGCAAGGTCTGTGTCAGGGATCCACGTTGCTGGGTCGGCTGTAGAAATCCTGTCTCATGGAGGCTACGCGCTTCGATTTCTGATGCGAACCGCAAACGACCGCACCAGGTCTATATTCCAGTGTGGAATATACGATGCGCGTCAAAACAAAAACAAACGACTTCGATCGATTTTAATATAAATATTTACTAAACGATAAGCGTCGAACGCAAACACCCGGCTTTCTAAATCGCGGAGGAGGGGCGAGCGCGTATATATACCCGGTAGTAAAAAGGAGGGGCTGCTCGGTTTACGTCAGCGACGGCCACGCCCGTAAACATGAATCAGCCAATGAGTAATACGCCTGCCTCTGCAGAAAAGGTCAATCAAATATGAAAATAAAGAAAACGTAGCAGAGCTAGACGACGTGGCGGGAATCAAAACGCGCCAAATAGTCAGTTTTGAGGGCGTGGAGCAGGGAGACGGAGTGAATCATGTCGTTTAAACAAAAGCCTCGGCCACATCTGTGGAGCGTTACTTTATAAAAATATGCATGTACAAAAAAAATATCACGAATTAATTTGCTTGCTTTATTTGGATTCACGTAAGCATATTTTAAAACGTCAAATTATTGTTGCATTAGTTTGTATATTTCAACGTTCCCTCCCCTGATCTTTTCCCACGCAAAGAATGCACTTCACACCACGGAGGGACAATGCACGTTAAAACACGCGCGTAAAATAACAGGCATAACTCGCATTAAATGCGTACAAAAAGAATCATGCACGTGAAAAGCTAAACATACTAGTGTTTTGCATTAAGTTCTGCACGTGCGACTATTTGCTTTGTAGGCTAGGCGTGCGCATGCGTCAAGTCTCTTCGGTTTGTTGCGCTGTGAAGTAGGTCGACAAACGTATAGCCTATGAACCGCGTGCACTCCATTACCTCATTAATCTCAAATTAGCGCGCAAAGTTTTTCTTCCCCATAGGCGGGCGGCAGCTTTTATTTAGATAGGGAACAATGCCGGTCGTTATGGAAATGAGGCGCATACCAGGAATTCTTTCAGATTGGGTGGCCGTTTTGAAACTCGGCTGCAGGATGTGGGAAACTGGAGATAAAAGACTTTCAGAGCCACCCCCACCTCTCTTGTCCTCTCTTTCCCGCGCAGATTATTGCCTCAATGGCACTTTGCTCTCCCTGTCCTGTGCGTTTCCACGCCCTATAGTTTTGCGTCCAAACATAAACAAAAGGCGTAAGAATAGCCTGATTTTGTAATAAATGTAATAATGACTTACTTAAAACCCATGTTTGGAATAGCATACAAACATTTTACTTTGACTTTTGCCAAAATACACCGGCAATGCAATGTAATCACATTCTGTTTTGAGTATGGTGATATTTACCACGATTTAATGTACCCGAGCTAGACATTCACATGAAGAATGTGACATGGTGAGGTCACATGACTGCAATGTAACACACTACTATTTGAAACGTTGTGTATGTTTTGTTTCAAATACAAAAAAATATAGTAAGATAGTATATATATATATATATATATATATAAGATAGTATACGCTAATATAGTGCGCAGTAAGCCAAATCCAAGTTGCATTCTGAAAATGGCCGATGAGTCGTTAATCTGAGTGATTCATACATTTCTTTCTTTATCCCGAATCCTGTTTTAATCTGTTCAATCGTTGCGTTCCCTTTCCATTTTGAACTATTTGTAGCCGGAGAGCAGAAAGAAAACAGTTCCAGAAACAATTTAGAAAGTAACCGTACAATATTAACACAATGACCATCACTCACATCAGCATTCGTTTTTTTATGAATGTCGTGATAATGTGCATTTCTCCGTGCGTGCATTAAGTCGTGTACATTATCCTCTGACAATCCACCGGTAGCCCCCATCGGGACTTACTGGGGCTGATTTAACGGAGGTTGTTTAACCACTGTACCCACTATAATGAATCACCCTATGCACTCCAGTGCTGCGGACCGAGCTTTGGTAAGCACGAGAGAAGCCCTGAAATAGAGACACAGTGGGGGTCTATGTAATATAAAGCTGTATGAGGGTACGACAGCACTGACGTCTATGGCTGCCTGATCAGCATAGGAGAGAGTGACAGCCGCCCGGTGCCCCGGCTCATCTGACACGGACCACGCTCTGCTCTTTTATTAGACGACTCGGGTGCCAGTTTGAAACTTCAGACCGCATTCCACACGTGTCATTATGTTTGCGCGACCCCCCACTCCACCTCCCTGATTGGGAGGAGGGGAACCATGGGAAAAGCCACGAGTGGACATCAAAGCCTTGGGTGATGTGAGAAAGGCTACTGAAGAGCAAGGGGGCATGGGGTCAACCTTCGGGGCGGGGTCAAAGGTCACGGACATACCTGTTCAGCATTCCACGGCCCTCCTTCAGGAAATGACCCTCGCTTGTCTCAATTTGTGGGGCCTCCTGCGAGTACGGCCTCGCTTACAGATCACAGCAAGTTAAAGGAGGAAATTATTCCTTCTGTCAGGGCGGGACTGTCAGAGGGCAGGATGGGTAATTAAATAAGATGTCTCCGCTGTTTGTTTGCTGGGTCCAGGTTTGATCCTGGGCAAATAACCTCTGTTACCAGCAGCTGAATCGTTGGTTGGTTAGATTTCATTTATATGTAATCGTATTATTTTTATTTTATTTATTTATTTTAGTATTATTTTCCAGTGTTCTCAAAGAAAAATGAAATGTAATATCTCACTTTTTTTTCCAAGACAGCAATGAGATTAAATGTGAATGTTTGCCTATGGATTTTCAAATTGACTTTTACATGCGTAGTTTCACCAATTAAAAAAAGAAGAGTCAGTAATCTCAAACAACCTCTGCTAAATGTGAATATAAAATGTGCATGATTTTACGATAATCGTGATATTAATAATTGTGATAACTGATATTGTGTGAATAATTTAGCACCAGTATCTGGTTGATACTCCATTATGGTTGAACCCAACGAACCCATTAACATTTGGTCTTAAGAGCCAGAATGGTTACAAATTCTCTCTCTCTCTCTCTCTCTCTCTCTCTCTCTCTCCCGACAGTCACATTTTTAATTTGACTCATTGGTCAATAAAATAACACAAAATATATCATGATTTTGACTGATAGCATCATTTATTTAATTTCAATAGATATCGTGATATTAACATGATAATCTTTCAGGAGTGATAATCATGTAGATGTAATACTGTGGCAGCCCTAAACCGAACCATAACACAGAAAAGCTGTTGTTGTTAAGGTCAGAAATGTCACTGCTTTGGTTTCCTATCAGCATTAACACACACACACTTGATGGTCGGCTGGCTTTTCTGGCCCCCCTTCCACTTCACAGCAGATCTGCTGATATCCATTGACTACTGTAATGCTTTAAGTGGTTGCAAAGCAGAAAATTGTCCTCTGGAATGCGAGTCAGTGCAGAACGGCCAAGAATTCGCAGAAGCAGGTGTCATTCGTCTTCTCAGACAGAAGAAAAATATCAAAGTGTGTTTGTCTGTGTACATTACTAGCCGGTCAC
The DNA here is from genome assembly GCF_947034865.1 of Barbatula barbatula. Classification (NCBI taxonomy): domain Eukaryota; kingdom Metazoa; phylum Chordata; class Actinopteri; order Cypriniformes; family Nemacheilidae; genus Barbatula; species Barbatula barbatula. The sequence goes on from NC_136774.1 coordinate 21,202,449, forward strand.
CATAAACACATTGTTCTAATTCCTCCCTATCATCCTCCAACAAAATAAATAAAGTATCCATCTGATGTATCATCATCATCACATGTGTTTTTCTACTCTGTTTTCAGTATGATTCATTACCTCATTCTGTTTTCGTGTTTGTCTCATTTTTACACGAGGGGATTTTCCAAGTCATATCCTCGTGATGACTGCCGGACCACCGGATCAAAAGGCCGTCATAGTTCTGGTAAAACCCCACACAGGCCGGGGGAGCGCTGAGAGCTTCCTGCTCATTTACGTCACGAATCAATCCAACTGTCTGACTACCCTGCCAAGCGACGGCCAATCCCGTTGTTTGGCAACAGGAAGCTTGCTGACCTCACCGTAGAGAATCACTGTTATGTTGACATTCAGTTTCTGCTCCAATATGAAAAACAGTTGTAGAGTTTGAGCCACATTCATGTTTTCCTACTTTTACCCTCGTTCAATGTTTCCAATTTAGGTGTTTTGGAGCTTCTGAATGTTTTGACAAATAGCTTTTTAATTGTTTAACATTTTGACCTTTCACTCAAAAACTGCTGGGCTGTGTCAATCTGTGGATGGTTAAAATATATACAAATCCAACTATTGGTTCAATTAACCTATAGGAAATATTTGACCCAACCATGGTTTGAAACCACCAACATCGGGTTCATTTAAACCCGACAGCTTGGTTTATCCATATTATTTACAACCGCAAGTTGAAACAACAGCATTTATGTGTATTGTAGATTTAAAAAATGGACCCAACAGTTTGGGTATAAATTATCCAATGCTGGTTGTTTCAACCCAAAACGCTTTTTTAACCCATTGCTGGGTCAAACATAAACCTTTTCTGGGTTAATTTAACTCAACAGTTCTGTTTGTCTATTTTTGACCCAACACTGTAAAAAGAACCCAACATTTTTTAGAGGCAAGGGTCTCATGTCTGTGTCAAACGCATTTGTTTAAATTCAATAAGTTAAACGTGAGCGTATTGTCCGTGCTGTAAAGAGGATTTCTTTAAAGACTCAAGAGAGAGGTTCACAGTGCATGCTGTTTAAAAATGTTGGGTTATTTCAACCCATCGTTGAGTCAAAAATGGACAAACCCAACTGTTGGGTCATAAATTAACTTATGCTGGTAATGTTGGGTTGTTTTAACCCATCATTGGGTCAAACATAAAAATTCTCTTGGTTTATTAAACCCAACTTTTGGGTTTGCACATTTTTGACCCAATGATGGGTTGAAATAACCTAAAATCTTTTAGTGTACACACCCATAAAAACAACAAAAAAATATGTAAAAAACATGTGATAACCATCTCACACATTAACTAGTCAGTTATAACTCTTTACAGAGTTTATTAAGGTCGTTCAACTAACTACAGCTTTACATTTACATTTAGTCATTTAGCAGACGCTTTTATCCAAAGCGACTTACAGATGAGGAAACATTGGAATTAATTATAACAACATAGGCATCAAAACTAGTCCATTAAAGCCTAGCACAGTATACAAACCCTATTGCTTTACAGGGTTACATTTGATAGAATGGACATGTATGTACTAAAAACAAAGTTACATTTTAATGTATTTTCATTCAAGTACATGCTGCGTACACGCACATCATCATTCCTGCACAACTATTTTCCTAGCAAACGGAGAGCTCCACATTTTACGCCTGACGGAGCGTTTGCAGTTCTCGCATGTTCCTTATAAGGAGGGTGTGATATGTGTACACAGTCAAATACGTATGGTTAAAAAAAAGGTGTGCATCAATCAAAAGGCGTTTCCCTAACATGGCTAAAGTTCCTTGAAGTAAAATCACTGATAGGATAAAGTTACACCCAGCAGTCAAATATACATCAGCTAAAGAGACGTCACTGAGGGAGCTGTGTGTTTAGGGCTTAAGGAAACTCTGCAAAGCATCATTATTGATCCGGGAGGGAAGATGCAGCCCTTGGTGCTGGAGACACACACCATACAAATCTTTTATTCAAAGCTACGAGCCTTCATGATGGATGATTGATCCGTCTTCACAGATGTGGGGTGGTTTGGAGCATTGGAGACGTTTGCAGTATTGATTTGCACTGGCTTGGGTCATATGCTTTGGTTTTATTTTCCTTTGGGAATCTCATTTTGCTTGGAGCTGTGTTGACCTTGATACCATTTCCTGTTGGATACGAGTGAATTGAAAGGAAGGATATACCGCGGTTAATGAAGTGTAAAAACTTGAATGCTGGCGAGGGGTCAAAAGACTACAGGCCTGTTGACACCAACAAACGAAAAAGCAAAATGAACAGCAAACAAAGGATTATTCGTATCAAGAGCAAAAAACTCCCCCCCCCACACATTCATCCATCGATATTTTAATCCAAGATTTTATCAGCCCGACAAGATCAAAAGTACTTGCTTTTATGAAGGAATAAGTTCTTATTTGATATATTTACTCTTGGTGAGATCGGGCCTTAAGACACGAGCGCTATCAGATGAACAGCAGTCAACAATAGTCACCATTGCCAAATTACTTTAATAGTATCAGGCGTGCACGTGCACGGCATCTCTCATGGTTCAGATCTAGTCATGTGGTGATTAAGAGTAAAATGTCATGTGACACAGATGCTAATACTCACTGTCGCGCTGAGGTTTATTACGGGGTCATTCAGATGAGCCAGTCACGGGCCCACATGCGTCTCATGCTCACATGTCTGCTCGACACGCTGCAGGCTTGACACCGGAGAGATGAATTTCGAACTATGTGCCTCTGTTCCAAACTCGCCTATGAGAGAGTTTCAGCACATTAACAGATTAGTAGATGCACATTGTGAACACCGATGTACGAATATGAATAACAGATTAGTTTCTACAGACAAATATTTGAACAGTTATTTTCGCTAATGTCAACCTGATCTCACAGGAATACGTAACTTATGTGTACGAAGAATCATACTAGAGTGTATGAATAAGAACCTACAAATTCATACGAATTCGTAACCTCGTAAAATTGTGATTCCCATGAGATGTGTTGCATTTTACATCTTATTTAAGTATTCTATGCCATAGAATGCAATGTCTTCTATTGTATTTTAACATACCTGAATTCATTTTTTATGTATTTCCAATAAAGATGTTTGCACTAATGCAATTACAGTTATGCGTTTGGCAGATGCCTTCATCCAAAGCAACATACAGTAAATTGCATTATACTATATATTTATATGTGTGCAATACCTGGAATCGACCCACGACCTTGGCGTTACTAGCACTGAGCTACAGGAAAGCTAAGGCAAAAGTCTGAAAAGCCTTGAAGAAAAATAAATATGTATTGAATACAGGTTTTGTTAATGTTTCATGGTATCTCTCCTGAAACTGTAGTGGAGACACATTGAAATTGAATGTTAAGAAATACAACTCTAATAGATTTATGTTATAAAATCTTGAATTTTTAGAGAAACATCCTAGCTAGAGATTTAATATTTGTTTTAGGAAAAATGTGATGTTATGATCTTTCTCTCAGCAGACAAATCTGATAATCATGAGAAGCAAACATTAATTTCCCTTCCTGAATCCCATTGTTGTCCAGAAAGAGCATTTGAGACTTTTTCCAATTTCTATGTCTCAACATCGTTTCTAAATCCATGTCCGTTTATACTTGAAACAAACCGCCAAAACACTCTTCTAACAATAGCCGGTCTAAACACACACACTGATACAGATTTAGAAGTTCCCTTTATCCTGTTATCCGCCAACCTCGTTTCCTCCCGCCCACTCGCTTTCCTTCATAACAGAAGCGCTCGGAACGGAACAAAGATGTAGGGGTGCCGAAAATTAAGCCTCGTCCGTGTTTACATTCATGATTGTGGACGTCACCACCAGAACACATCAGCACACAGGAGATGTTCTGTTGACTTATTAGCCGCATGGAGGATGCACATTAAACTAGAGGGAGGGTTAACTGTACTGGAAACAAACAGATTGTTGACGGGACCTTGGCATTGACTGGGATGGAGATTGAGAAACTTGATCTGTCAGCAGACGTCACGAGCGATGACTGCCGGCTCCGGCTCTTCTCAACAAATCCACCCGCAGCATCACCGTCACCTTTGTTCTGCTGCTGACCTCATGGTTACCAAAAAACAAAACAGACAGCAAGTGATTAAAAATGGCTTCTCTTTTGTGATGTCATAAACATTAACCCCACCACCCACATTTAATATGAAAGTGCCTGATACCTGTATAACATGGTCATGCCACCAGTTTATAAATGAATATTTACATTGCATGCTGTTTACATTTATCCATATGACAGATGCTGTTTTCTAAAGCATTCAAGGTATCCATCATATTGTGCATTCTCTGGAAATCAAAAACCACAACCTTTTGTAAAATATCTGTAACAGATTAAAAGTCTGTTAAATATAAATCAAATTTAGACTTCCGGCCACACCAACACAGCGAGAACGACACAAGAAATATATATAAAAATAGTGTTTATTATTTTTATAAGTTAACTTTAAAATGACAATCTTAAAATGACATCTCAAAGACCCAGGGAAACAATAAAATCAGGGTTTGTCCAATGTTCTGTCCCAGGGTGAACAATACCCAAATCCAGTCCCGTCCAGTGGATTTAGCTCAGTGTTTCCTCTGTCAGCAGGGCTTTGAATAGATAACGTGTTGTTGCTTCCTTGCACTTCACGTGGGTCCATCAACAATCATGCCGTATCTGCTGCTCCACCGGACCTGGCACCTTCACAAAAATAAGCAACAACTAGAATGGGTCTTCAGCTCAATACTAAAAACAATACACACATCAGTGTGGGAGAAAAGACCACTTCCCTTTAGCCTGAGGTTTTGTGAGCGTTGACACTGTGAGCTCTGTGAGTCAGCTCCACCAAAGCACAGGTTTTCCAGTCAGCCACAACGCTGAGGGAGAATACAATTGCCAAGCCAGTCCACAGCAGCACTCAGCACATCCGTCCGTCCAGAGCGTTTTTTCCCGTGGTAAGAGATCTAGCCTCCTATTTATTTGGAATGGTCTGATCAGCTGGCCAATGAAATCGCTGCATGATCAGGGTTTTCAGGTGTGTCAATCAGTGTTGATCGTTACAGTTTGTGATAGAGGGAAACAGTACTATTAAATGTCCAGCAATCACAGCAAACAATATAATAAACCAATCAACCACAAACATCAAGAAAAACACAGCAAACCAATACAAAAATAAGAGGAAAATCACTATATATATAAATCAGTAAAAATTCCCAAAATAAAGTAAAGTTACCCATCAATCACACTGCTCCACTTGTATATCACATGACACTCCTCCCCCCTTTAACAGTTGTCGTCCCGACAAAGTCAGTGTCCATACCTGTCCGGGGGCCTACCCCTATTTTGTCTCTGGGACCTACGCAGGGGTGATCCATCTCCTGGCTCAGGTCCCACAATAGGCGCTACTGGGTCATCTTCCATTGGAACTGCAGGAGGGGCACATGCTATGGGCACCAGGGTTAATGGCAAAAGAGGCCCAGGACGCCAGGCATTCAAATAATTGGGGTTCACAGTTTCTGTCTCTGGGGCTTGTTGAGGCTCCTCAGGGGGGTTGAAAAGGCAAAGCCTTAAGTGATTACGATGAATTGTCCTGATGGGGCCTTCTTTTCCTTCAGGCTTGATCTGAAAAACGGGCATACCTGGACGCAGTTGGTCAATAACCACGTAGAGTTGGGGCTGCCAGTGTGGTGCCAATTTCCCTTGTTCTCTGCGACGGAAGTTGCGCAAAAGCACACGCTCTCCGGGCAACAAGGGGAGGTTCTTTGTTTTCTGATCATACCTGACCTTGTCCCGCATTCTGCTTTCTCTTGTTTTTGCTGCCACCTGTCTGTAGACTCTCTGTAGAGTCTGGTTATGCTGGCGAACCCAACCTTCCAAGTCCTGTCTTTGGGTCAGTGGTGGCGCACTGACAGCAGTTTCCACGGGCAGGCGGGCGTGTCGGCCAAACATGACAAAGTGTGGGGTCAGTCCAGTGGTCTCGTGAGGGGTGTTGTTATACATCTGCAAAAGAGTCGGCAAGTGATCTGGCCACCTCAGTTGGTCTTCTGGACTCAATGTTCCTAAAAGAGACAGAACAGTCTTGTTAAACCTTTCGCAGGCCCCATTTCCTTGGGGCCTGTAGGGTGTGGTTCGGACTTTGACACACCCATACAGACTGCACAGCTGTGCCACCATGGTTGACTCAAAGGCTGCTCCTTGATCCGAGAGGATTCGTTCTGGACATCCCCATGGCTGGATGAGGTGGCGCCAAAGGGCACGTGTCGTTGTGGCTGCTGTCTGGTCTTTTGTAGGGACAGCCCATCCGTACTTTGAGAAAAGGTCAGTTATTACCAACAGGTAAGGATAAGTGTCTCCATGCCTACCAAGGGACAAGTAGTCAATTGAAACTGTTTCCAAAGGGTATGATACAAAAATAGGCACCAAGGGTGCCCTTACCTCTGGTCCTCTTTTCTGTTGAGTGCAAATTGCACATTTGGATGCCCATTCTTGTAAGTCCGCACCCAGCCCGGGCCAGTAAAAGGTTTTTCTCAACAAGCCCTCAATCTTGGCTGTTCCCATGTGGCCTGAGGCATTGTGATACTTCTCCCACAACTCATGAGTCTTGTCTGAGGGAACCACTATTTGGTTGAGGCTCGACCTGGTATGTCGCTCTTGGGCCCTCCGCTGTAACACACCCTCCTGGATGTGTAGTCGACTCCATTCCCTTAAGAGACGTTTTGTCGCAGGCAGGCACGCTCTCCGCTCCTCAGCTCCTGGAAAATGATTTCCAACCACCCAACCCTTAATTTGGGCCACCGTCGGGTCTTTCTCCTGCAAATCTTTCCAAGTCTTGGCTTCTGTACAGGCTTCTGACTCCACCACGGCCATCTCCACTTGGGCCAGTCGGTCAGATCCTGTTTCCTGCGGTAACCTGGACAAAACATCAGCATTACGATTGGAAGCACCAGGGCGATACTTAAGTTCAAAGTCAAAATTCGCTAGCTGTGCTGCCCACCGCTGTTCTGTTGCCCCCAAGTGTGCAGTGTTCAGGTGGACCAGGGGGTTATTATCTGTAAAGGCCAGAAATTTATTGCCCCACAAATAGTCTTTAAACTTTTCGGTGACAGCCCATTTAAGGGCTAGGAACTCCAGTTTAAAAGAACTGTAGTTTTGGTCGTTCCTCTCGGTGGGGCTAAGGCTCCTGCTAGCATAAGCTACAACCCTCTCTCTGCCATCTTGTAGCTGTGCTAACACAGCCCCCAAACCTCCCAGACTGGCATCAGTGTAAAGATGAAAGGGTTTTGAGAAGTCTGCATATGCCAAGATTGGTGCACTCACCAGAGAAGTCTTCAAAGAATCAAATGCCATCTGGCAGTCTGGGGTCCAGTTAATGGCAGCATTTCCTCTCCGCATACTAGCAGAACCTACTAGGAGAGCATTCAGGGGTGCTGCTATTTTAGAGAAACCTTTCACAAATCTTCTGTAGTACCCCACAAACCCAAGGAATGATCGTACCTGCTTAATAGTGGAGGGGATGGGCCAGTTCTCAACAACTACTGTCTTTTCCGGATCTGTGGATATTCCTTCACCCGAGATAACATGGCCGAGGTAGGTGACCTTCCTCTGGAACAGGCTGCATTTATGGGGCTGCAACTTTAAGCCATGGGCGGCCAGCTTCTTAAAAACCTGCTCCAGGTGATTAATGTGGGTGTCGAAATCTGGGGAGTATACAACAACATCATCTAAGTAGATCAGGAGTGAGTCATGGACCTGCCCGCCCAGGCACCGCTGCATCAGGCGTTGAAAAGTTGCAGGTGCATTACAGAGACCAAAAGGCATCCTCTGGAACTCATACAAGCCCAGGGGTGTAGTAAATGCAGTCTTCTCTCGGTCCTTCGGGTCCACATCTACTTGCCAATATCCACTGGCCAGGTCAAGGGTAGAATACCAAGCAGCTTGCTTGAGACTGGTGAGGGACTCTTCTATCCTTGGCAAGGGATAGGCATCTTTGTGGGTTAGGGCATTCAGTTTCCTGTAGTCCACGCAAAAGCGCCAGGATCCATCCTTTTTCTTCACAAGGACAATCGGTGCTGCCCAAGGGCTGGAGCTTTCCTTCACGACATCATTATCCAGCATATTTTGCAGGAGTTCCCTCAATTCAGGGTAAAGGCTTGGTGGAACTGGTCTATAGCGCTCCCTGCTGGGAGGTGCAGAACCTGTAGGTATGGAGTGGAGGACTGCGCTGGTCTGGCCAAAGTCATCATCGCCTGCTGCAAAGATGTCTCTCCATCGCTGTAACAGCAAATCCATCTTCCGTTGCTGATCTATTGTTAAGCCATCACCTTTCAGCAGGCTGACTGGGTGCTGGTCTTTGGTACTGATGTGGTTAGTCTGGACATCCACTTCCACCACCCCTGGATCTAAGGTCTTCAACACAAGGACCTTTTCCCCTCGAATCTGCCTTGGATCAACCTGGAAGACATTAGCAAGGGGGCGGCGTTGAGGTATCAATATGGGGTAAGGATTGAGGTTACGTACCCTTATAGGGAGGCGTCCTTTCACCACAGTAGTAACAGTCCTAGCCACCTGCCACTCGTCATCTCTTTCTGTGCCCTCCACCAAAGCACAAATATCCGACCTGGTTTCTGCACCATAAAGGTGTGTCCACAGTACCACCTCACTGTTAGGAGGCAAATAGACTGGGTCTTGGCGGGTTAACCTGGCCACTCCAATATGTCCATCAGATTCGTCCTGTGAAACCTTTTGACAGAATGCAAAAGCACGCTCCCACTCCCCCTTTGCTTCACATGACATAGTTGTACCAAAGACAGTCAGGCCAGGGTGGACTCCCTGAAACAGCTCTTTCCAGCAATGTGAAATAACATTCATCCCTAGGATACCTCTTTCAGGACTCAGGCACTCATCCTTTACAATGATAACCCCTTTACCCGGCACTGTGACTCCTCCCACTAAGAAATCCAAGATGGCGTAGCCAGTATATGGGATCTGTAGTCCATTAGCTGCTTTAAGAGAAAGCCAGTGCAGATCTTGTGGATTTTGCTTCTGCTCTCCACTCAGCCATTTCTGAAAGAAAGTTTCACTAAACAACGTAACTTGTGAGCCTGTATCAAGCAAGCAGGGCAATTTAACTCCTGCAACAACAACTTCAACCCCTGGACACGTTCCCACCAGGGATGGTTTATTCATTTGGTTTCCCTGGTCCCCCTCCCCAACCACCTGGCTCTCAGTGGTTGGGGCTGTCAGTTTAACTGTCTCCTCCCCTGTTGACAGTACCTCTGGATGTGACCAGCTTTCCCACAGCCTCTGCAGATTGGTCTGCCCCGGTCATCCCACTCCGAAGTCTGGTGACGCCTGGGGGAAGCAGCATAGCGGTCTTCGCAAGCAACCCCTCTAGGGGATAAGGGTGGGTCTCTATGCACCATAGTCTGTGGAGAGAGTTGGCGTTTAATCTCGTCCGTTAAAATTTCTTTAAGAGAAGAAAGTTGGTCTGTAATTTCTTTTCTGACTTCGGCTCTTACAGTCTCCCTCCACTCTTCTAGGCTAGGTGCAACCATGGATGGATTCAGCTGTGGCACAGAGATACGGGAGGCACTGACAGGCTCCATCTTCAGCTCAGCTTCCAATGCTCTCACTTCGCTGCACACCTCAGAAAAGGACAATGTAGGTTTTCTACGCACCTGCCTCTGAAGTTCCTGTTGCACCACACCAGGCCTCAAACCCAGGACAAGCTGGTCCCTAATCGTCATCTCATCCTGGGCAGAGCCCATTGGTTCCTGCTCCTTCCATGTGGAGAATAATTCTCGGAGACGGAGAATGAAAGCAGAAACAGTTTCCTCTTCCTGTTGGTGACATTTAAAGAATTGTGCCCGGAGCTGGGCTACTGGTGTTATACGCCCATACAGCCTCTTTAACTCTCTTAACATGTCTATACTTGTTAATTGTCTGGTTGGATTCAGTAGCCTCATCTCTCTTTTTGCCTCACCCTCAAGTGCCCCATATATGAAGTCAATTTTCTGTTCCTCATTTAACCCTTGTGCCCTCAGCATAGCCTGTACCTGCCCGCTCCATTCAGAAAAACAAATTTTGCTTGAGTCACCATTAAACCTTGGGATCCATGGGACCCCCATGAACCAAGGCATCATCATTGCATTTATCATCCTGCCGACTACGCCACTTATGTAACAGATTAAAAGTCTGTTAAATATAAATCAAATTTAGACTTCCGGCCACACCAACACAGCGAGAACGACACAATATATATAAAAATAGTGTTTATTATTTTTATAAGTTAACTTTAAAATGACAATCTTAAAATGACATCTCAAAGACCCAGGGAAACAATAAAATCAGGGTTTGTCCAATGTTCTGTCCCAGGGTGAACAATACCCAAATCCAGTCCCGTCCAGTGGATTTAGCTCAGTGTTTCCTCTGTCAGCAGGGCTTTGAATAGATAACGTGTTGTTGCTTCCTTGCACTTCACGTGGGTCCATCAACAATCATGCCGTATCTGCTGCTCCACCGGACCTGGCACCTTCACAAAAATAAGCAACAACTAGAATGGGTCTTCAGCTCAATACTAAAAACAATACACACATCAGTGTGGGAGAAAAGACCACTTCCCTTTAGCCTGAGGTTTTGTGAGCGTTGACACTGTGAGCTCTGTGAGTCAGCTCCACCAAAGCACAGGTTTTCCAGTCAGCCACAACGCTGAGGGAGAATACAATTGCCAAGCCAGTCCACAGCAGCACTCAGCACATCCGTCCGTCCAGAGCGTTTTTTCCCGTGGTAAGAGATCTAGCCTCCTATTTATTTGGAATGGTCTGATCAGCTGGCCAATGAAATCGCTGCATGATCAGGGTTTTCAGGTGTGTCAATCAGTGTTGATCGTTACAGTTTGTGATAGAGGGAAACAGTACTATTAAATGTCCAGCAATCACAGCAAACAATATAATAAACCAATCAACCACAAACATCAAGAAAAACACAGCAAACCAATACAAAAATAAGAGGAAAATCACTATATATATAAATCAGTAAAAATTCCCAAAATAAAGTAAAGTTACCCATCAATCACACTGCTCCACTTGTATATCACATGACATATCCATCTATTTATATAACATATAACACAGTACTCCACCTTCACACCCATAATTGGTTTACTTTTACATTTTACATTTTATCATTTGGCAGACGCTTTATCCAAAGCGACTCACATAGCATTATCCTATACATTTTACATAGGTAACTGCAATCCCCTGGGATCGAACCCACAACCTTGCGTTGTTAACGTTGTTAATTGTTTTGTACAATTTGCAGGTTCAACGATTAACAATTTGAGTAAATTGTAATGCACTTTTCATACGGTTCTAAGAGAAACGGTTACGTGCTACTCGTAATGCAGGTGAGAAGTAGGGTAATGTGGCCCTCGCTCTGGGCTCCGTTCCTCTTGTGAACATTCCTTCTTCACACTGACAGCAAGTTTGATCAGATTCCAAATTCCAACACTTCCCAACAGAGCAGAAGACTATTCAGTTGATAATTCATTATCTTAATGCAACCAACCAAATGTTTTGGGTTCATTTAGACGTCTTTCTGTTGCATGTAACATACTGTACATAACTTAAATCAATTCAACGTTTAACTGAAATATTGGAAAAATGAAAAAGTACCTCTAATTAACAAACGTCTGTCTGATGTCTCATCGGCCGTTGACCTTCCCGAAACAAATTCCTGGTCTCTTGACTCATTGGTTAATCGTTTTTCTTTGCAGTCCTTTATCAAAATGTAAATACCTGCTCTGCCTCTGAAATGATATTGCTTTGGGTCATGAATGCTTCTTATTTTGAAACCGCTCCAACACCTGGATCTGCTCTGGTATGTCAGGCACACCTTTCACAATCCAATAAAATCCTGACGGCTAACCCTTAATTTTTGTCTTGTGTTGAACTCAAAGTGAAACAAATCTGTTGACAGTAGTTTAATGTCAAGTGTTGCGAAATTGGCAGCATAAAACACATTTGACAAATAAATCCTTTATTATAGAAGCAGCACAACACAACACAACACACTGTTTACATTCTCCTCTACGTTTTTGAATTCAAGTATAAATATATTGGATGTGAATTATAGACTGCTTGTGCAAGCATTGGCATTTAAAAAAGCACAATAATACGCACACCTACACATTACATACATGGACATACATCTGCATGCTTTGACACACAAATCTCTCTGCAACATGTTATTATTGTGGCATGTTTAAAAGGTTATCTAACTCAAGTGTACAGTGTTTGGTCGTCGTGTACCGACACGCAGGTGCACAACTGCTCTGTCACATAACCTGCATGTCAAGCCGCTGCCTCGACCCAGAAAAGAAACTGGAGCTCCACACTCCACCAAGAGTCTGTAAAACAAGAGGTCAGTTTGTACCACTGACTGTCTTATATGGTCTTACATTAGAGAAATGAAAGGTGCACTGAAGACTCCCAAGTATGGAGGGAACGGCATGTCCACTGAGCTGATATCGCAGGCCAGGCAGGGGCATGTCATCAATTGTCCACTGTGTTCTGCACAAAATTGAGATATCAAGTATGTGTGCTTGAGATATGAATGTAAGACGTGTGCTATTTTTCATATCTGTAAATGCAAGTGGGAAAATGTGACTTTGCACACAACAAAAATGATTGCAAACAACTTTTCTTTTTAATATTGGGCTTTATTCTTAAACTATTATGAATACTTATTGCTAACTTTTATTTTCATAGTTTTGAACAATTTTACAATGCTATGAATTTACATTTTATTTACTATTAACTATTCTATTAACTATATTAAACAAATATTAGGACTTTCATTTTGTACTGCTACAACTTTATTATTGTAATTTTGACCAATTCTCAAAAAATGTGGACTTGACAAGGTCTTATCGTATCGTTAAATTTGATAGTTTTGACATTCACTTTTTTTACAATGCTTTAATTGTATATGGACTTTGATTTTGTACTTCTATACGTGGTGATTCTAGGTTTTCAATATTGGGGGATATATACAGACGTGCTCAAATTTGTTGTTAGCCCTCCACAAAAAACAAAGAATGCACAGTTTTTCTGAAATCACTTGAGACTGACAATCCACCATTGTTTATTCAATATTTAATAGTAATCAGACTTTGCTTTTGAATTATTACTCAACATAATATTGTAAAAAATAAAACAAATGAAAATCTCATGGACAGAAATGATGGGACCCCTAACCTAATATTTTGTTGCACAACCTTTAGAAGCGATCACTGCAAGCAAGTGTTTTCTGTAACTCTCCATGACACTTCTCCACCTGTTAACAGGTAGTTTGGCAAACTCTTCCTGAGCAAACTGCTCCAGTCGTCAGGTTTGATGGCTACCTCCTCCAGACTGCAAGTTTCAGCTCTCTCCATAGATGTTCGACAGGATTCAGATCAGGACTCATAGGCCACTTCAGAATAGTCCAATGTTTCGTTCTTATCCATTCTTGGGTGATTTTAGCCGTGTCATTCTCCTGTTGGAGGACCCATGACCTACGATTAATCTTTCTGACACTGGGCAGTACGTTTCGCTCCTGAATGCCTTGTTAGTCTTGAGATTTCATTGTTCCCTGCACAGATTCAAGGCACCCTCTGCCATATGCAGCAAAGCAGATCCAAAACATAACGGAGCCTCCTCCATGTTTCACTTTAGGTATGGTGTTCACTTCTTTGAAAGCTTGATTTTTTTCATCCATGAACATAGAGCTGATGTGCTTGCCAAAAAGCTCCAGTTTTGACTCATCTGTCCAATTCTCCCAGAAGGATTGTGACTGGTCAAGATGAATTTATTTCTTTTTTATATTTTTCTTTCAAAGGTGTAGTCCTCCTGGGTCTTCTCCTATGGAGCCAACTTTTGCTCAAAAAGCGACGGATTGAGCGATCAGAAACTGACGTACCTTCACCTTGGAGTTCAGCTTGTATCTGTTTGGCAGTTATCCTTGGTTCTTTTTCCACCATTCACACTATCCTGCTGTTCAATCTGGGGTCGATTATCCTCTTGCGGCCACACCCAGGGAGTTTGGCTACAATTCCATGGAGCTTAAAAATATTTCCAACTGTTGTCACACATCAAGGTGCTTGGAGATGGTCTTGTAGCTCCTCAGACAACTCTATCCTTTTCTTTCTCGTGTCCATGTTTAGTGTGGGGAACACAATGATCTCCGTTTAAATAGGCTGAATGACTGATGACAAGTTTGGATACATTTGTGATATTAATGAAAGAAACTAACTCATTTGAAAAATCACTATAGTCCAATTATGTATTATCTTTTTGAAAGGGTACCAACAAATGTGTCCAGGCCTTCACGGTACGGGAGAGAATGAACTGCATGAAATAATGTCTTTATTTAATAGACATAAAAACAGACAGCTATTGGTTAGTATTGTCGTGATCGTGGTGGAAGAACCCAGTTGCAGGCAGCGTTGGTGAAGGGGTTAACAAGACTTTAATAATAACACACAAAACAAACACCCACAATGGCGGAAAACAGTAACCAAAACTAAAGTACAAAATTGAAAACAAATACTTCCCACACGGGGGGGCAAAAACAAACTACCATTTCAAAACAGTCACACTGAGCATAATAAACAAAGACAGGGGAACTAGGAACATTAAACTCTCAGAATCTTGACTGGGAACAAGTACAGGACTGGGAACATGTACAACGAACGAGCACACGACAATAGACAAGAGGGCAATATATAGGGAGACTAACAAAGGAGATAACGATGGGCAGGTGTGGGTAATGAGACACATGAGGAAAGCTATACCAGGAACGAGAGGGGCGGGGCCAAATGACGAGACTGGAGAGAACCAGCCGTCACCATGCTTTCGTTATTAGTTGTAATGATCCAAAAATATTTACCAGAACTGTTTTATAGTCTTTTGAGCATGCTCACTTGAAACCACTTCCATTGTTTTTCACCGGCTGGCTATTAAAACAGAAGTCTCAACACAAAAAGGAAGCGTCACATCGTTTACTTCTGCATTAAAAAATGAGGTGGTTAACTAGGTCTACAAAAATAAAAGAGCACTTCATTGTGAATGACACATATCTGTGGATTAAAAAATATCATCATGATCGTTTTCTAAAGTATGCCGTCATTGGTGGGAAGTGCTTTAATTTAGCTGGAGCTAAAAAAGTAGTTAACAGTGTGACGAGGGGTGAACGCAGACCCAACTTTTCACAGTGGATGAGAAAGGGTCTTGTATCGTTTCCGCATCGTATGTCAGCTGCATTTTTTACAAAGAATGGTAAAGATGCAGATGTCATGTTAATGCACAGACCTTGTACTATGCTTACGATGTTTGCTCCACTCTTTGCCGCTGTGAACTGAAGAATGCGCTGAACAACGTTTTCAAAATAAGTTGAATTCCTGTACATCTTTATTTACAATTTTAAGGGGGCGAAGCTAGAACTTGGACCTAGCGTCGCTACTGCATCTACAACTTTGTTTAGGCTACAACTTGTTTTTACACATTACAACTTGTACTTTTTTTATTTTTATTTAATTCTCAAAAAAAAACTTTATTCATTTATTTTACATGGCACGTAAACAATGTCATAGTTACAACCTGAATGACTTCCCATTACAGAAATAAAACCGGTTGCAAACGCCATGCAGAAAAAAGGACCATCCACAGTGAACAACAAAGAACTACGAGTCCTCTGAGATGAACTTTTATCTGATCCAAACTTCATTATGTGTTCAATCCCACTGAAACACTGAAACAACGAACAAACGAATCAGCATAATCGGCGTGAGAAAACAACCCTCACAAGACAGTATAATGTCCTTCTGTTTATTTCGTGGGGTCCTTATGAATGGTGGCGTTCTCAGCCTTTGATTCATTTAGAAAGGGCTGTATGTCTATAAAGAAGGAAGTTTGGTTAAAGCTGACCTCAAAAGAACAGCAAAGATCTCTCTGAAAGGAACCATTTGCTGATTCACGAAGCAATAGTTTCCTTATCTAATCGCTCATCCTCCCTATAGCGTCCGAGAGGAATGCCTGCTAATGATACAGTGTCCAGAGCAAACCTCCTTTAGTCACTTACTCTTGCTTACTATTATGGGAAAAGCGTGTGTAATATCTGTAGGGATGCCAGTTAACTGACACATTGCATTGCTATGCAATCCTTACTATGAGAAAATCAGTTAAACCACCAATTTCTGGAGAAACCCTCTTCTGCAGAAATCTCCCAGCGCTTATCTTAGCCAGAAAGTGTATTTTTCACTCATCTGAGCTTGTACCCACAGGCATTTCTTAGAAATCTTTTAGTTTCATGTCCTTCAGAGGGGAGGACAGGTAAAATACACTTTACAAAACATTGGGATGTTTTTGTAGAGATATTGGGTCGTTTTGTTGTGTTATTTCCAACGTTTATTGGGTCATTTCTATACCAATTGAGCTGCGCGAGAGGTTATTTTAAATTTAACAGTCGACCGGCACCACTGCTGACAGACAGTAAGTTATTAAATGTTCGTTTGTGTATATACATTCACAGTATATATACATGTTTGAATGCAGCGCTTTCATAGCAAGACAAACGTACATCTCTGTCGACTGTTTTTATAATCTGCATGACTGTCGACGCCAACACTTGCTTTTTATAAACTACCTATTTCAAACTTTTTTACATTTTTGGGTCGCACCCTCGTTTTGTTTTTCTTCGTCCAAAACTTAGACTTAGTCATAAACTTATGACTAAAGATATTTGGCGGCGCAGTCGGTTTAAGCAGCAAATAATTTTTTTTCCGTTCATTGACCACAAAACATGAGGGGGCTTGCCTCAGTCGTAGTTTCAATTTCTGGTAATGACCGACTTGCAGCAATGGCCTTCATTGATAAGCTTTAAATATATTAATCTATCTTTTAGAGAGATTGTATGTGAAGAAAATCTTCAGAAGTGGGATTTTTTGGATGATCTATTGAAAAAATGCATTATAATATACATAGCTATGTCTTCAGGGGTGCCTTACATAATAAAGCATTATGTTTTTATTACCTTAGAATGAGCTATTTCTATCTACATGCACCCCTTACAAAGAATTCGCCATGTTGTTTCTACAAAAGCCCTAAACTGACAAAATGCTCTACACATCGCGTTTCGTGAATACGTTATCTCCTACAGCAAACAAGTAAAAATGTGACAACAGCAGGGGTGCAATTCACAACCTGGCCGCTAATTGATACACTGGACATTTAATTGAATCAGATCAATTAAGTCAAAATAGTATACACCTTAATATTATTTTAATAATTCAAGTGAAACTGGAAAAGTGGCTTTAGCAATAAACAAAAAAGTTGACTCCATTAATTCAAATAAAATGAAATCAAAACAAATCAAAATTTAAAAAAGTAAATAATGAAATAAATAAATTATTACTGTACATAAAGTACATAGACAGTTGCCTGAAATCAAATTGAACATTAATTAACGTGAAAACAAATATTTTAAACAAAAAAGTTATTTAATATATTAAGAAAACCACAATAAAAAACAAACAAAATCGAAACTAACGCAGATGACGCAATACTGATGTGAATGTATGGGATGGTCCCATGCCGGCGTTCACAGTGTCGGTGTTGAAACCTGAAGTGATGTCAGCGAAATTCCTACAAAAAAAGGCTTCCACGGAAAATGCATTTGCATAGCGGCCTTGCGGTTCTCATTGTTTGCATTTTTCTCAACACTCAATGCTAACTTTCGCCCTTGATTTTAAATGACAAACAATAATAAACAAGACTCCAGTGAATACAACACAGACATTCAAATGAAAGGCAGTGGTTCCCTTTCCAGGATGAGATAAGTGTGCTGGAATCTAACACAGCGACATACTGACTGACTGCTGTTTCTAAGGGGGAAGTGACTTTATTATGGTCAGAAGTGTGTGTGTGTGGGGGGGGGGACGTCCCTAACTCACTTTGTAAACAGCAATGATTGTAAAACAGCTGCGAGGGGCACTTAGCTACAAACAAACGTTTCATCCTGCTCAAAGACGCATGTGTTGCTCAGGACTGTATTAAAAGGCCATTATAGTGTAAGATAGTGGGATGAGTCACCTGGGTCAATATGGATGGTAAACACACACTCACACACACATCTGTGTGTGTTTCATGATGACGCACAACTCCCTGCGATAGATACACCAAAACAAACAGAAGTGCAGGGTACAGTTTCCAATCACAAAAGCATTCGTCTTTACACGACAGCACCTGTGAACTCAAACAACGGGTGATTGACATTAAAACCGTCAGGCAATATAAGGGTCATATCTCATTTTAATTATTGTAATAAAAATGTGTCACCACAGCAGATCCCATTTTCCAGTAGCCTAATGTAATACTAGAAATGTAATTCACATTACTGTTTATATACTCTACGTTCGGTTATAGGGATTCAAATGTAAATTGCAGTTAAATGATCAGTTATTGTAGTATGTAGTTCATGCAGAATGTAGTATATTTGCACTTTTGCATTTAGCAGACGCTTTTGTACCAAGCAACATTAAACATTTTGCCTTAACTCGCAATACAACATTCTTGCCTCAATGTCGCCATCTCTGTTAAAACATGAAATTGCGGGTTAAGTCAAATAATGTCAAACTGACAATTCCAACGAAAATCGAACTTGACAGCTGAACTTATAAATCATTATTATAAGCTTACCGCTATAAATCATATTAAAGTTTTTTCAAACCTGATTGTTTATGTACTTGTTGTAACCAGAAAGTTTGTTGAGCCAACAATAACAGTACTGAAAATGCAGAAATTTGTTAAAAAATGTGCTTAACTGTCATTTACACATCACGAAAAAACATATTTCTTTATGCAAAATATTTAAAAGTATTTATATAGTTTTGGCCTGGATGACCAATGCATTTCTTATGAGACTTATGCATTGTTTTTATAAATTCTATGTGTGTTTTACAAGAAAAAAATTGTGTTGCATGTGTGAATGTGCATGCATGGGAAAGTATGCATGGCTTACAAAGCTCCTGTAGCTGCAAACAGAATCCACCCTTGGGCACTACTCCACCCCAAATAAATATTTTACTACTGCCTCCACATAAAAGAGAGACACTAGATAATCAGATAGATGAAAAACTATGAGGCAACATCAAAAACGCAGTCACATGCTGATGCATGTAAAAATCAAACGGCACAATTAATTTACACACATCACAATTTATCTCTCATCACACACATGCACGTCATGAAAACATCCTGAGCCAATAAGGTCTCACGATTGTTCCGAGTTTGTTTGGGTGTAATGCTATTTCAAAGAATCACTACTAGGAAAATTAAGGACATTGTTTAAAGGTTTTATTCAAATGTTCTGAGAGATACCCAACAACTAAACAAAAGAAACGAAACCGCCGTTCGTACAGAGAGTGCAATATTCTGAGTCACACCTGAAGGTGGGGTCAGGTGAATAGATGTTTAAGGGCGTTTGTTCATATTGAAGAGGGAAGATGTGCCAATCTTCCCAAACTGAATATTTGGCAAACGCTGGCACCTGGGTGCGGTGAGAAATTGCAGGTTGGGTAGCCAATTTGAAGCACAACATAAACTGTCCGTGTTGCTCAATGCATTATTTACTAAACAGATATTCTAGTAACAATACAAAGCTTTTGTGTGCTTCCGGTGTACATAAGCAATAAATTAACATAATTTGTTGCATGCTATTTATTTGTTTTATTATTTTTATTTACAGTTTTCACATTATTTAAATGTTGCAATAACTTATTTTATGAATTTAAAAAAAGCAGTTAACTTTCAATGACAATTTATTTTGAATTTGTGTAATGTAAAATTGTATTATTTATATGAATATTTATTATAGATTCATTTTATCAAATTAAATCAAAACTAAACTCAATTCATTCTTGAGTGCCACACACTGTTTGTTCATGTTGTTGCTACTGAAACGTCTATACACTTTATTATAAAGACCATTCTGGAAGATGTAAACAACACTGGTGCAGAAGCACATCCTGTTTTTCTATATATAAATTGTTCAAACGAAATTCAACCAAGAGAACAGAAGGAGTTGAATCAGCGAATTAAACATTTTTAGATTTAATAAACACAAAAAATGTAAACAGGAAGTGACTATCGTTGTTCATGTCTTATGTCAATTATATACAATCCAATATATAAATATCTAAACAAATATATTTACAAAGCATTATCACTATGACTTTTTTTCATTTTAAAACTTAATGTATTTTTAAAAATATTAAATGATCATAAAATAATTCTTCTTCAATATTATTATAATATGTCAAGTTTACGTATTTGTTTACAAAATGTTCTTTACATTATATAGAATGGTTTTAGCCTATATATAAAAGCATAGATTTAAGAGTAAAATCACTCTTAAAGAGTAAATCACAAAAAAATGACTTTAGCGTGGTTTTTCGAGACTGGTTCACAAACCGGTTACACGTGGCCAAAATGTTCAGAGCATCCTGGAAGAAAACGGCAACATTATTTTGTCCTGTAATGATTAACGCATGCAATTTCAGTTCACCTGTACAATCACTTGTTTGTCACACGTCTCTATTTTCGGTATATTAAATAACAACATTGCCCTCTCTGCGACCTCTCGGACGTTTTACAGGCGCATAGCCAATAAAGTTCCTTTGTAACCAAACCAGCGTATAATCACGAGCCATGGCTACGGCAACAAACGAGAGGGACGCACGCACCCGGAGCTTTGTTTACATCCCAGCACCTCTGGCGCTCACACGACAGCACAGCCAACACACAGAGAAATTCTTGGGAAGTTATGACCTAGTGCTTATCTGTCAGTGTGTGTGTGTCGGGTTCCATGGAAGCAAGTGAACGTTATGAAATGAGAAAGGGGGCTGGGAAGAGGGCAGGTGTATTAAACAAGTGCAGATCGGCTCCAGGTGACTGTTACCTGTTTCAATGGAAACTCATGGGGCCTCGATTCTGTGCACAGTTATAATCTGATGAAAGGATCAAACGCTCGCCGCAGCCATGTGACCCTGCGTCTGGTGCACATATCTTGTGTTTTCCTAGAAAAGAGCCATAAAAACCTTTTCCCTGTCAATCAATAGTGCAAACGGTCAAGGTCACTCACAACACAGAGAAGCATTCCTGGAAAATTGCAAAACCATTACTATATCCCAGTTTATTTACTCAGGTTAGACTAACACCCGACTTCAACCTCCACCTGTCCTTTCTTTTTATAAGCTCTCTAACAAGCACAACAGGGACCGCCCACTTTTCCAGCGGCCTTGAAGTATTTCCATTCAGTTTTTCCACAAGGAGATTGAAAATTTCTTAAAAGATCTAAGCCATGAGAACAGCATTAAGAGAAAAAAATTAGGAACTTGAAACAAATTGGAAAAAAAACTGCATGAGCACCTTTTCCCATGATGCATTGCAAGAATGTATACACCTAGCATCATTTATAATAAGAAATAAGTTACTGGGTTGGAATGAGATAATAGAAGAGGTTCATAAAGGACAATTTTCCATTATGTTTTAATTATGCACCTTTCGTCATTCTCCATAAAAAAAACAAATGCTTTAGAGAAAAACTTTATCTCAACATTTCTGTTGTGAAAAGGAACACGATTTGAACTTCTGGAATCCAACCGTGGCATCGCTCTCCAGTTTCACACCTCTTCTCACACTCTGTTGACCTCAGAATGCAGTCCGGAGTTCCCAGAAACCATTGCTAGGTGAGCTGGAACTGTGAGCATTCTTTCTAAAAGAGATCACTTTCCTCACTCTTTTTCCTACACGCCCTCTATCTCTCCAGGCCTTCTTGTGACCCCGCAGAGATGTCTCCAAAACTAAACTCCAGATAAGCGGTTTTCTACGAAATATGCTCTCTGAGTCACTGTCTCTGAATTCCAAGGTTTGGTGGAGCAGACACATTCTTAGTGCTACTTTTGGGTGTCGCCCAAGTACGAACGCAAGGAACCAATTAGGGTCATTCCTGCTATGCGGTGCATTCTCATTTGCACGTCAAATAAAACGTTTTTTATATGTGAAAAGTAGAATTTTATTCTTTTAGCTGGACACAATTAGGTTAATATTATGGTGATGGATCTCGATAATTCAATTGGTAATTTTGTAACTTTCCTTACCTTTTATGGCATGTTTACATTTACAGTTATGCCTTTGGCTGATGTTTTTATTCTCATGCATTTAATGTGCCTTATGCACCCTGGGGTTCGAACCCACAAACTCTCTGTGTGGATAATGCTAGAAAAACGATACATTAGTAATATATAAAGCAACACTTTTCTTTTCCTTTAAGAAAAATGTACATGCAGATAACAGCCCGCTGTCTGTACATCATCACGCTTATTACAAAGCTTCTTCCCTCATAGGTAAGAACATTGAAATTGATTTGAAATATTTTATTAGCTAATTTTTGACAAAAGCAAGCCTTCCGCGAGGAAAACCTGTTTAGTTCAGGTTTTAAAGGTCCAGTGTGTGAACTTTAGTGATATCTAGTGGTGAGGGTGCGAATTGCAACCAACGACTCACTCCACCGCTCACCTGTCTCTTTCAAGGGCACTATGGTGGCTGATAAAGATGTTGTTGTGTTTTCACTTGTTTGCTGAAACTGATAACGTATTTGTGAAGTTTCGTTTTCTGTAGATCAGTTCGTCCGTTTATGGCTACTCAAGAAACAACATGGTGAATTCCGTGTAAGGGGACACGCGGTGCATGTAGATGCAATGGTAATAAAAGGTCTTTATACACCTCTGAAGACATAGTTATGTATATTATATTGCATTTCTGTCAATAGATCCTCCAAAAAAATTGCACATTGGACCTTTAAGGTAAGACAAAATGTTCAAACGTGACGATTTGGTTTGATTATTTGTAAATATAATGTCATATATGTTATTAAAAGACATTTATATTTAATGTCTGTGTTATATTAAACTGTGCCTGTCACATGTTTTGCAGTCTCCGGGTAACCAAGTGTTATCGCTGGATGTTATCTGGGAATATCCGACCTTGGAATGTCGCGATTGGCCAATCAGAATGAAGTATTCCGTGTAATAAAGTAATATAAATAATTTACAGCGTATGCATATTCATTAGTTTTTAAAAGCTGCTGTAACAGCAATGACCTGTTTGAGTTTAAATAATTTGATAAATCAGACGGATCGAGCAAATGACAATTTTCAGATTTGTATTTTAATCCGGTAAGCAGAAATGATGTTATCATGCCGATGAGTTTCTGTGTGCTTTTGCCATGAAAGACATAACAACTGACGCTCCCTGTGTCCAAAACAAAAGGACGTCTGTGTAAATAAGCCTAATAGAGACAGAGTCATAAATACATGCAATTAAACGACTGTTAATGTGACTGCATTTACACGTCAACATCCAATACACAGAACTGATATTTTGATGCATATCAGAATTTTGTCGCATTTGTTTACATTCGTTTCGACATATAGTCCCCAACTGGGTTTAGATGAAAGAGACAGTTCACCCCAAACTAACAATTCTCTCATCATTTGTTCAAAAAATATATATTTTGAGAAATGTCTCGGTGGTTTTGTGTCCACTTAATGGAAGTCAGTGAGGGCCAGTAATGTTCGGTTACTAACATTTTCAAAGCATCTTCATTCTGCAGTAGACAGAAAGTTGCAAACTGGTTTGCAATGACATTTGGGTGAGTAAATGAAAGATTTGTTATTTTTGAAACCCGGCTGCGATTGTCAGCTTGATGTAGTTATCGAACAGCCCTAACTACTAGCGAGACACTGAAGACAAACGCAGATTTGAAACATTGTCTTGGGGACAGGAAAGCAGCCAGGCTGCCTCAAGCTTTCGAGTCAAAGCGTCTTCACCTGAAGTATAGCTTATTATCAGCTTCTCTCCGTCTGTTTGGATCTCTCGCTGTCAAGTACTCTCTCGAAAGATCCTGCCGGGGTTCTGCTTATTGCTGAAGTGTCTCTCTTACTCTCCCTCTCTTTCCTCTCTAAAATGCATTACAGGCACATCCACATTTCCATCCCTGCAAAGAAAGAGGTCAAATCATAAGCAAAGGCTTTAAGAAGCCCTGTCCTCAGCTCGGGTTATCGTGTAAATCAAAACCACAAGGCAGCACCCAACCTCATCCTGTTTCTCACACATTTGAAGAAGCTCTCGCCGCAACTTTCATAACTGCAAATAAATTCAAAACAAAAACAACAGCGGGTTTCAGATCAAAGCTTTTTCAAGTGCCTAGTCAAAGCATAAAAATGAGACAAAAACAAGAGACGACACGTCCTGATTTCTATACGCAATCGTTATATAAATGATGAAGAATGTTAACAAGCGTGCGATTTATCCCAATTTGATGTATCATTACACACAACACGTGCAGTATCAAATAAAGTTTCACTTCAGTGGATGCTAAATCATAACAGAGCTGTGGAAAACGTTACTGATGATCTTGTAAAAGCAGCGTGACCTGGGTGTAAGGTGAACTCAAACCAACTGCAGATTTTATTGGCAAACGCCCGGAATGTGCTCAGGGCGAGCGGCCAGGCCGCATTAACAGATGGACTGCTGACTTCCCAGAATACCACCACTCTGCGAGTCCATTCCGGAAACGGCTCTCGCTCTTTATCTGCACAGGGGATGAATTAAGTGCCGTGATGTGGTTTCCCCTTTATCACTCGCGCATCCTTCAAACGCTGAGACATCCAACCTTCTCCCCAGAGCTTCGAGAGTTTTGATGCCAGATTTCTAGAGCTTTTAGATGGGGGGAGGGAAGAGTCACCGCTTCTCTAATGGGCCAGAGCGAACCACCAACATCCTCAACGTCCAAACCTCATGTTGTCTCTACTGCTGAAGAAATGTCGAGTTGCAGAATTAAAGCTGCAAGTGAGCTGATGTGAGATAAAGCAGAATGCGCATTGATTCAATGAATCATCAAACTGAATATAACGGATGACAGCGTTTGCTGTCAATTACACACGAGAGAGATAGAGGGAGATCCAATGTGTATAATGTATAGTAAATCATCTAATAGAGCAGTGTGCACACTGAATCAATGACTCATCAAACTAAATATAATGATGACAGTGTTTGGCTGTGAAGCTATAAGCTGAAGTCTTTTACACGTGGTTTATTGCTATTTGATATCATAGAAAGGATAAACATGATCACTTTGGCGAAGCATAATGTGTCCAAGAGGTCTCACCGAAAAGGCTTTTAGATGTGTATGTATATCATTTACTGTGATGGGCCCTACCGTACAACCGGCGCAATGTGGGGCAATGCGCAGCGCAAGTGTTTTTGCTAGTTTTATGCCAAAGTAGATCAAATTTTCCCGTCCTGCGCGTTGTTTAAATAGCAAACGCATGTGCGCCCAAGTGCGTGTTAGTCTAAAAAAGAGGTGTACTCAGGCGCATTGTTGGCGCATTGCAATTTTGAGAAACTTTCTTTTGGAGAAGTGTCAAGCAAATCCGCCATGGCGCGAGCACAATTGGCTCTTAAAGGGAACGGAAGATGACACGTTACACCCAAAAAACCCTCATTACTCATTTCAACCCCTTTACACCATACGCCCATGCGACTTTTCCCGCCGTTAAACAAGCAAAAGTGGATTCGGACACGCCCTGAGTGCACCTGCCGTGCGCTTTAAACCATGCGCTTAGATCGTGAAAATAGGGCCCAATGTGTCAGCGGGAAATATCCTTATGGATTTCCAGACATTGACCGTAGTAAGTGAGAGTCATACAACAGATGGGATATGGACCACACACAGATCTGATTTCACAATGAAGTCGTTCAGGGATTGCATGAAGAGATTCCAGAATTTCATAAGAACTGTGGCAACAAGATGCTTCTGACACACTTAAGCAAAAAAATATATACAAAACATAAATAAATAATAATTATTATTATTATTAATGCAACTTTTGGAAAAAATATGATTTTTTTACTAAAAGCAAGCAATAAATAAGCAAATGAATACAATTAAAATAAATAAATAATATAAAATGTTAATAAACAAAGTAAAAAATACAGTTTTTGGTAAAACATAAAAAAAATTATCTAATGAACTTGTGTATTTGTTGAACTCACATTTAAATAGAAAGATAGACAGGTGGATGGATGGACGGACTAACAGATGGCAGACAGAGGGATTATGTAAACATAGATTCAGATAAAACATTTAAAATACAGAGATGGTTTGGATAGATGGATGGCTTGGTTGGGAATGTTGATAATACAGCGAAGCTTGGGCCTTAAGGCAGTTACATTATCAGGAAGGTATGTGCAGGTGGCAGAGCTCTCAGTGATTCTCTCGCTCTGTTTGTCGTCTAGCAGGAGCACTGTGTTCTGCACCAGACAGCAGGAACAGAGCGTAAGAGATGATCTGTACGGGATCTGCAACAGACACCCACTTCACAGCCCTGTGGAGGAGCACAGGAGTGAGACAGCGTCTCGTGCTTTCAGACTGCGTCCGCTCCTCATGACACCCTCACACAATCTGCAGGCGGGTGGGAAAACGAGGAACAACAACCATGAGACAATGAATATAGAACAGGAAGGCCAGAGGCAGACAGTCTAACACAGCCCCAAACCACACGCAGAGATTTGCTGCGTGTAGACGCCAGACCACAACCACACAAACCGTTAGCACAAACAGCTCGTAGGTGTCGAAAAAATGAGAACTTAAATCCTGACCCAGACGTTAAACTTTATGCATTACGCATCGCTCTATCTCACTCTGACTCACATCTTGGCAACATACAACCAAACACTCTTTAATTCAAAACATGTGGCTGTAAAGAAGGACTTGTCCGTGCAGATTTGGGAAAGGGACGGCAAGTCTGAGCTCATCCAGAATTCATCCTGCTTTGGATACGGGCCCGGCGTAGCGGGAACTTAGCATAACAATGTCTACGCTGGGTCAGGTAAATCCATTTCAACCCTCTCGTGAACTCGGCGCCCCAGACTTGGCCGTCGGGGGGGAGAACTGGCAGCTGTTTGAGAGCGTCTGCCTTTGTGAAATGCTGCGAAGCGCATTCCATCGCGTCTGTGGCCAGACGTTGTTTTTATCAGTGTTTGGGGGATGAAAAGTGGCGCATGGGATTGTTTGGGTGGCTGGATCTGTCGGATGTGTAAATTGGGGAGAGTTGAGACATCAGGAACATCTTCCTAGACACTTTAAAAGCATGACGTCACAGCAGGGACCACAGACAGCGAGGGTGGGGAAATACGGCGATATTAAAATAACTTGCTTTCATTGCCCTCGCAAAACAAATATTTGTGGTTGGTTTGCGGCGATGTTACGACAGCCAGCTACACTGTTTTTAATGCGTACTACAAACTGAGTGACGTAACCCAGACGCTTTCACAAGGTTATTTCTGCGCGGTTTTGGATTTTTATGCAATTCTGATGAAACTGATGTTTATTGTGCTTGCTAAGTTTGTGGTGATGACAGCAAGATACTACTTACATTTGTGTATGCTCCACTTCAAATTGTGATATGGCGATGACCGAGATTCAATTCAATTAAATTTTATTTATATGGCGCTTTTCATGAGAAAATTAGAATAACTGAAAACACAAAAAAGGTAAAACACAGCACACTACATGGTGTTCATAGAACAAGCTAAATTATTCTAGTAAATAATATCTAATGTCAGCAGTCTCCAAGTGGTTTATTTAGCATATTCTGCATTAAGTGAATGCTTGGCTGAAAAGATGTGTTTTTAATCTAGATTTAAACTGGGCGAGTGTGTCTGATCCTCGAATAATATCGGGAAGGCTATTCCAGAGTTTAGGTGCTAAGTATGAGACAGCTCGGCCCCCTTTGGTGGATTTAGTTATTCTAGGTGTTATCAAAAGTCCTGAGTTTTGAGATCTTCAAGAGTGTGATGGCTTGTAGTGTGATAGAAGCTCTGTTAAAGGCTTTAAAAGTGATTAAAGAACTTTAAAGGAGAAGCAATTTAGCACCAGAAGCGTACAGAATTGTGTGAGTGCATTTAAATTGTGTCTGTGTTATACTGTGTTAGTACTGTGAGGGCGGGGCCTGTTGAATTAAAGTAATTAGATGGGTATTTAAAAAGCGTATACCCACCGAGCCCGGGACACCGACAGGGCACTTGAGTATTGCACTTCTTTTGTACCTATTTTGTTTTGTGTTAACACTTGCACTTTTTGTCTTACTTGTTTTCACTAATACTTAATCCTTTATTGTTATCTTTAATGTTTCTCCCTATTCTCTGTCTGCTTCTCTTAAATATGTGTTTTAAAATCCTTTCTGTTATCACAACACGTAAATCATCTGCCGCATGCCGAAGGCGACGCAATGCTAACACTGTCAATCATCACATCCTCCTGGCTTCTCTCAGTGCTATGGGTATCTCTGGAATGGCGTTGCAATGGTTTGAGTCCTACCTCTCGGGTAAGTCATTCAGAGTATCCTGGAGAGATGAGGTCTCCGCGTTCCAACAGCTCAACACGGGGGTGCCACAGGGCTCAGTGCTTGGACCGCTACTCTTCTCCATTTACATGACATCCCTCGGCTCGGTCATTCAGAAGCATGGCTTCTCCTATCACTGCTATGCCGATGACACACAACTCTACTTGTCATTTCAACCGGACGATCCGACGGTTGCTGCTCGCATCACGGCATGCCTGAGTGACATCTCGCTTTGGATGAAGGATCATCACCTGCAGCTAAACCTTGCAAAAACAGAACTGCTTGGGATCCCAGCCAACCCAAAGATTCACCACAACCTTGCCATTCAACTAGGCTCATCAACGATTACACCGTCCAGCACAGACAGAAACCTGGGAGTGGTAATCAATGATCGGCTTAACCTCACAAGTCATGTTGCCAGCACCACCCGGTCCTGTAGATTCATCCTCTACAACATTAGGAAAATTAGACCTTTCCTATCGGAGCACTCTACGCAAGTCCTAGTCCAGGCTCTTGTCCTTTCCAAACTGGATTATTGCAATGCGCTTCTGGCTGGACTTCCTGCTTGCACAATCAAACCTCTCCAGATGATCCAGAATGCGGCGGCAAGAGTGGTCTTCAATGAACCGAAGAGAGCGCATGTAACTCCGCTCTTCATCAGGTTACACTAGCTCCCTGTTGCCGCCCGCATAAAGTTCAAAGCTATGCTCCTGGCCTACAAGACCTACATCGTATCTCCACTCGCTAATGCAGATCTATGTTCCTGCCAGATCACTGCAGTCTGCAAAGGAACAACGACTAGTGGTACCATCCCAAAAAGGAAAAAAGTCACTCTCCCGTACCTTCTCTGGATCTGTTCCACATTGGTGGAATGATCTACCAGCTGCTACAAGATCAGCAGACTCGGTTTCCATCTTTAAAAAACGCCTAAAAACGCATCTCTTCCGTCAACACGTCGCTGATTGATTTTTCCTAATTATCGATGATGCAGGACAAACACGAAGAAGTGCATTACACTAGTCAAGTCTTGAGCGTAAGCAACAATATTAGGTAATTTGGCAACATTTCTAAGGTGGAAAAATGTGTTCTAAGGTGTTTTTGTGTGTCATTTGAGATGTAATTCTGAAATGACAGGTTGCTGTCTAATTTAACGTCTAGATCTTTTACTGTATTTGTTGGCGTGACAGTATGAAATATTCGGTTTACTTGTCTTTGGTCCGATAAGTAATATTTCTATTTTATGAGAATTTAAAAGAAGAAAGAATTTAAAAGAAGAAAGAATTTAAAAGTCATCTAATGTTTGATGCACTCTGCCAGTTCGGATAGCTGCGAGGAATCATCAGATTCACTGTGCAATATTTCTCCGCACCTCAAATGAAAAAGAATGCAGTTGATATGGAATTAGTCACGTGTTCATGATAAAATTGATAAAAATTAAAAAGCAAGCACTACAATCGCTTCTAGTTTATAATAGCATGTCCCTCTCCTAAGCCCAACTGTGAACTTCAGTTACCTCAGAGGTAATGGCAACACCACGGGATTTAATGCGCTCCTGTCCTCTCTAGAGTTCCAACCAAAATAGCACTCAAGCAAATGGGTATTGCTTACAACGTTAACCCTTACACCGACAATGTCAGAGCTCGAACCGGAGCAGACCAAACACGCTTGTCTCCTGTTCACGTAAACAGCTAATTCTCTGTGTGTCTTCTTTCGATCGCAGGAGGCCACGTACCCGCCGCAGTCTTACAGTGACCCATTTTCTGATAACCTCAATTTCCTACAGACGCTTCTTTCTCGAGATCATATAGCTCTGATTAAGACCAGACCGCTTGGATGAAATGGCTTTGTTTTCTAATATCACTTAACATGGAATTAGTGTGACCTGTTAACCGAAAAATGAAAGAATGAATATGCAATGAAACCAAACAGACTAATAACCCAGATGAGAAAGTGAGGGATGGCCTTTAAAGGGAAGGTTCATGCAAATATGTTAATTCTTTCATCATTTGTTCACCCGCATGTCACTCCAAACCTGCATGACTGACGTTCTTCTGCAAAACACAGAATAGCTTGAGTGAAATGTGTCAAAACATCACAAGACAAACAACAATAAAGAGAGGTCAAAAACAGAGAAGATTACCTCTTTACTCAATCGCATTTTTTACAATTTGTTTAATTAAAATGTAACTACGGTATTTGAAACAAATGCTACCCTGCTTTGAAATAAATTCTTCAACTACTTACAAAACTACCGAACGATTTCAAATTATAAGCTGTATGTTGAGACCCACAATGAAACAAAATGTAATGCCATTTTTAACCAGTCGTTGTTCGGGAAACGCACCCTTGAGTAAAGAGACATCTAACTATCCACATGTATTATATAATACTTGATATACATATTTTACATCATACCTTACTAAATTAGACTTTAAATGAAGCCATATCACAAGCTTAAATACATTTATTAAATAAAACAACTGTATAAATGTTTATTCATATATTTGATTCGTACATACATTTTATAATTATTCATGAATCCGTAATTAATTATTTGCACAATATATTTGGTTATTAAAACTATACATTTATAATATATAAAAACATATATTAAATCAATATTTTGAGTAAATAATATTTCAACACCTGCAGTTCATCGCCTGCATGTGTGAGCCGTGACTTCATAATGTAAAAATCTCATCAGTAAAACTCATTAGCATTGGCACCTCCCCCAACATGCGATTAGCTACATAAATCACCCCCACCCCCCCCCACCACATGCACACACGCTATCACGCAGCGCAGGCATTCCAGCATGAAATATATATGGATGGTAATCCTGCCAGCTACCAGCTGGTTGGCACGGCTAAACAAGTCTTACCCATTTCCCATACATCGATTCTTTTAAATCTCAAAAGCAGCATAAAGCTCGCTTTAGGAGCACCGAGTGTGTTCAATTAATTGACGCCTGTCGTTTTGTGCCCTTTAACTTCTGCCAAATGAATGCAATGTCACCGAGCTGATTGTGACGCCCGCGGTCCTGGTACATATTCTCCATATCCTGACCTTTCATCGCAAGTCGGCGTACTGCTAGCGAGCTCGCAACATACAAAAGCCTTCAGGCTCTTTTCTAGAACGATTTTCTGGCCAAGAACAGAGCAGAGAAGGAAGAGGAGTGAGATACTGGCAACTTCCCAGCCCCCATCTGAATCTCCGTCCGCAGGCCTCATATGGGCACAGTTTGGCATGTGAATGTGCAGTTATTCAGCACAGCAGGTTCTCGGGAAACATTCTACCTGCTGTTGAGTTATTGTGCCCGACATTACGAGCTTGGTTCTCTGCGCTCACATTGATTTTCTGCTTTGAATTTCTCTTTCAATATAAAAATTGCGTAGTACATAAATGTTTTATGATCCCAACTTGCGTTTTATTGCAGCGGGTGCTGGTTTTACAGACAAGCACAAACCAGCGGGGTCAGATTAGGGCCAGACTGTAATATTATATGAGGACATCCCTATAATCTTTTTAAAATGTGATATTAAATAAAAATTATTACATTATTTCTTTACGATGATGTTATATAATCCCAGGGCGGTATTTGACCTGAAACACCAGCTATATTACTGTAAACATGATATATTGTGGTCACACCGTGTATATTTGACATATCAAGGGTATTCTTTATTAATATAAGATGTCTACATATAAAGTGAGAAAGATCCCTTTTATATAAATAAAGCCGCTACAACTCCACAAATTTACTTATTTTGTACATTTGTTGGACAATTTTTCTCCCAAATTCGAAATGAAAATTATTTGTATTTATTTACAGAAAACGGATAGACCGGTCCACATAGCAAAAAGATGAAATGTTTGCAGACAAAACACGATACTAATGTTTTTAGGTGTGCTGTGTTTTATGATTTGAAAAATAACTATAATGTAACAACCTTTTGCATTCTCTCAATCTTTCACCTAGCTGTTGCATGACTTCCTGTGGTTTGTATTTCAAGTTTTTGGTCATTCAACTAAAGTGCGTCTCCTTGTTCTTATATTGATCTAAAGGATTAAGCTTCAAGGTTTGAAATTATTACGGTAAAAAATATAACTTGAAATAAAATTTCTTTAGAATATGGTTAGAAAACAAACCAAAATTATGAAAAATAATAATGAATAAAAAGCATGCCATATGAGCTCACAGTCATGAACCCTCCATATCTGTTTAAAAAGCACGAGACATCATAAAGCGGATTAATAAAATGCATTTTGTTTGTTGCAATAAATGCTACACTATCGTTTTTATTTCGTCTGGATATTTTTAGTCACAACAGTTTTAATGAATTTACCCTATTCTACAAGTGACTCCAAACTTTTGGATGGTAGTATTTCTGTAAATAAATAGAATAATCATGCAGCTTGCAAGAAAAATTATAACTGAAATGCCAGAGTATCACAGGCCAATAAGTATCAACCCAAGAACGAACCACGCTAGCAATGCCATCCACCACAATAAAAGCCATTTTGATGTCCATGGGAAGGCGACCACCTTCGACAACAGCAATCCCAGAGGACACAACCATCACCAGCGTTTTCTAAGAAATCTAGTTTCAAAGTTTTACAGTAAGAACAAAACTGTTCCTACATCCAATGTATTGTGAAAAATATAATTGTGTAAGTACAGAATAACACAACAAGACCAAATGCAAATAACTCCTCCACAATCATTTACATGTATGCATTTGGAAATCAACTTCCTCTATTCAAATGAGAAAGTCAATCACTGCGAAGGAAAACTCTATCTGATCTATCCGACAGACATCCTCATCCCACAACAGTTCTGTTTCTGGCACAGCTCACCGCTAATCAGGGTTAAATTAAGCATTAGCTCTGCCTTGCCATACAGCAGCCACAGCGAGCATCCTCAGCTCTCGTGAGACCTAATGAAAGCTTACACTAAACTGCAGGAGAGTCTGTTGGCAGATTCTGATCCTATACCATCTGCAACCCTTTGAAATCAAAGCATGCCATTGATGAATAATGCATGCCAGAGTATGTGTTAGAGTATAAGGATGCACGGGTACGATAAATGTCTTCAGTGCACCGCATGCGCCTAAAAAAGGTCCTGGTGGTTTGAAGTGCATGAACGTGTCCACCGGACTTTTTTATTCATTGCGTAGCCCGGAGTGACTTTTCGCGGAGGATTGTGAACCCACATTCTTATGCAAATGCAATTAAAGTTAAATAAAATTATTTCTGTATTAAAAAAATAATTTCCTCTTGTTATTTACTCATCTTTATGCCATCCCTGATATATGATGTAATTTCTTCAATTGAACACGGGAAGTAATAATTTTGTAATTTTACTTATAGACCGTTTCTTATAGACCCAGTTAACTGACCCCCAGTTAACTTCCGGTTTGTGTTTGGCTAGTGTCTTATAATATAACTATTTATATTTAATTGTATTTACTATACATTTCTATTGTTTTTGTACTGTATAATAATTTTGCTGACTAATAATAGACGAAACTTGCATCTGTTACCTATGCTTTTATCCAGATTTCAAATGCATCCTGAAAAATATTTTTCCAAAATAAATTCAAGTTACGATTTAGATTATTTAATAAAAAAATTGAATAAAATTTAGCTAACTAACATTATCTATATACGCACTCACCTGGTCAGAAGTTAACTTCGGATCTGTGTTTGGTTAAAATTTCCAGTTGATTTATATTTAATTTGTATTTATAAATATTTTAGTCTATATTTATTGTATTAAATTAACTGAAAACTTTCTGATTCTTTGCGGAGGTCTACCAGAACACAAAACATTTGTTTATGTTGTTGCCGCTGAAACCGTCTTTATATACATTCATACGTGGACATGTTGGTTTATTGACACATCCATATGGTTGAACGAAATCTGCAGTTTGTGACACACTAAATGAATGTTTAATCAACCCAGTACAGATAAAAATGAGGTCAACGATACAACATAACCCTCCCATCAACTGCATACGATTCCGCAATGGATGAGTGACTTATATAAGCTAGTTTATAATATCTTGTTTTGTTTATATGCCCCCTAACAAGTGCTGATGCTCAGGTCAGTAGTTTCATCTCATGCGTGATGGTGCACAGATGGCAGGTTGCATGTGAAGTACTGCAGGCATTGTTAGATAAAACAGATCACATGTGCATTCATACCCACCGGTGACAAAACAAAAGGGTGCATGGCTACCTATAGTCACCTGACACGCTTTCCTGGAAATTGCGTGTATGTGACACTAGCGCTGATGAGAGCTCAGCTGCATGCACATCTCAAGGGGATTTTCTGCCACTTTCTCTAATTGCATACAGCTAACCGTTCAAGCTCTAACAATGATTCAAAGACCTAGACTGTAGAAGTTACGTTTTATAGAATTTAAAGTGGACAGTATGGTTAGCATCTATACTGAAACGCACGTTGGTCAATGAGATGTTATTTGCTCATTTTTGAGATTCCCGGCAGCCCTGTCGTGACCTGCAGGCCGATCCCTCCAACTATTAAATTGGAAAAATGTCTTGTATCAACATTACATCAGCCACACAGCTCTCCAAATATTAGCATTGGCCTTGACCAGAGGAGATACATGTATTGGTCAACCACCACTTCTAACAGAAAAGTTTGACATGGAAACTTTAAATACCAGAGAAAGAAAAATCACAGATGAGAACTAAGCTGCATTATTATCCCTAAACATCGTTTAAATGAAATGGAGAGCAAACGGAAACTCAAGTTGACTTGTTTCTTAGATTCTTCTGAAAAAAGATCAAGAAATCTCACAAATGTCTCCATTAGAGTTTCAGAAGAGATGTCTCGAACTGAGCTCGGATTTGTCAAGTCTGCAATCAAAAGTCAATATTATTAAAGATCTCTGTACGTACAACTAATCTACATTGATTTTACACCTCAATACTCTTCATGTAGTTTAATAGTTGCCTCATTTGAACATGTTTTATTTCTCCTCACCAATTTTAGGAGAAACATCTGATCTTATTCAAGTACAACACAACTGAAAACTCAATCAAAGAAAAACCAAGTGATAAAGTTTTCCTAAAACTCCACTGTCTCCGTCAGAGATGATTTCATAAAACAGAATCTCCTGTCATGTTGTTCACATTCATAGAGTAGGCCTATTCAAAAGGATACTCTCTCTCTTATATTTATGTTCGCATCTCTTGAGCTTGCATTAAATCTCCCCATCTCATTTCCTCCAAATGAGTCTATATTGCTTTTGAAAAGGGCGGGTCGTAAAAAGCCAACAGCGAGACCTCTAGTAAATTTAAGAGCCTCCTGGGACTGTATTATGCAAGGCAGAGTGTTTGCTTACACTCGGGTCAATTAAAGAAGGCCTGTGATGTTAGAATATAGCCTTGTTTTCCCTCAGCTCCTCCGGGACGTGCGCGTTATTCGCACCTGCCGGACGACCACCGTTACGCTCGGTTCCCATTAAATTACATGTCCATATGAACGCTGCTCAAATCCCAAGCCTCTCAACGGCTGTGACGCTTGTCAAAATGCTGCCACAGCAGATAAGCCCGGCTGCTCGATGCATAATAAAGCAGTCAAGCGCCGGCTACCAGAGGACCACTGATGCTGGAGTCAGCACATGCACGAGGTGCTCGGGTGAAGCCCGGCGGTGCATGTGAATCTCGGGACGGGTCATGCAGTGTGCTTTTTATTATTAAAAGAATGACATTTTGCAGAGAAGTGTCATTGTGAAAAGGTCATGTCGTTTGTAACTCTACTAACAGGGTTTTTCTGTTTAAACAGTAATTGTGTTCATGCTTGTGTTCAACCTTTTATGGGAAATGGTGAAAAACTGAGAGGTTGCTGAGAGAACATGCTACAGCTTTGAGTCAAGAATAGTTCATTTAAAAATGAAGTTTGGAAAATAATTTACCATCATGTCATTCCAAACTCGTTCTTCATCTGTAAAACACAAATACATTTGAGAATAGTACAGATCTGGACCAACTTCATAGTGAATTTTTTATTTAAGGTGAGGTGTTTAACCCCATTTTTAAAACATGAGGCAATGTTCTTTCAAATCCAAGTGCGATGTGAAAAACAGATGCCGTCCGGCCTGATCTCAAGCTTTCATGAGTATTTCATGACGTGACTGATTCATATGATGCAAGTCGTACAAAAATGTATGATAATGCCCCTACACTTAAACATCAGAGGCGCAAAAGGAGATCGTACTAAAAAGTACAAACGAAAAAAAGTTACATGTCATATGACTTTGGTTTGTATCATTTATATACAAATTCCTTAAATCCATTTTGAAAAAGTATCTGCCAAATACATGAAGGTAACCCAAAGCATTCCCCAACAATTAACAGGGGCCGCAATACGGATGACGTATTTTTGTGTGCAAACCCAAGAAGCGGTTCCATCGCTCCAAAGTCTATGGGTTTTTTGGTAAATCGGCTGAAATAAGGTCTATGGTCTATACAAAACCTCTAAATCTTTTCAAGTTTTATTCTATTACATAAAACACACCAGTCATAACCTGCTTGTGACTTTTTAAAGCCTCATTGTGTCTTAAAAATGGCAGTTGCTAACAAGTTGCTAAAAGCGACTACTTCCTTTAGCGGGGACGATAGACGTCATTGCGCATATAAATCTCACAAATAATGCAACATGGACAAAAATCTTCATTCACAGAGTAATTACTTACCAGGGAACAGACGGCATGATGTTTTTTTCAGGCGGACCGTTAAAGAATGCGACACGCACGCCTCTCGGAATCCTCCTAACAAATCAGATGACGACTTTGAATGTGCTGATGTGTTTCCAGAAAACTGTGCCTTATGCATCACACGTTTAGCCAACGGTCCGTGGTTGTCAATTGCTGTGTTGAATGTTCCACCATTTTGGGAGGCAGGATGCTAATGCGTTTAATGGAGTGTTTTAGTACTATAACTATGGTAGGTTGGTCTTGCTGTATTAAAAACGACAATACCATTACGCAGAGCCGTTCTGGAAAAGAGCCTGTTAGATTCACTTTCGATTTCTCCATATATCAAACAAAACAAGTAACGGTATATATCAAAACAATAATAACAGCGGAGCATTAGCCTCCCAAGATGGCGGAGCAGCTGGCAGAACTGCAACATAAAACACAGGGCATGACGTCAGCTTCACATTCTCTATAGACTGGTGCAGGGATGACATATTTTTGAAGGCCAACCACAGAAGTTAGCACTACACTGGTTCCCTCAACCGAAAGCCTTTGCATTTTTTCCATAGACTTTTGGAAGAGCCCAAAAAATAAGATCTGTGATTAACAAGGATTATGATACTTGCATGTCTATCAAGATTATCTTTTAAAAACAAACATAACCTTTGTTAAACAGACTACACTACGGTCACTCGATAACAACATCACCACCACCAAGCCTCTGTTGCAATATTTGTGAGATTTATATGCATTTATAAATTCATTTATATACTGTATATACGTACATGTAATGTCCCCGCCAGATTTTGTCGTCATTTTTATCAACTTGTTAGCAACCGCTGTTTTTAAGACATTGATGAAGCTGTAAAAATCCCAAGCCGGTTATAGCTGGTGTGTTTTATTTCATAGAATAAAACGTAATAATATATTACGAGGTTTAGTTAACCACAGACCTCCACTTTGGCATTTATCCAAAAACACATTGGAACAAAAATATGTAATCTCTGCTGTACTTTACATACAGAACATGGAAAATTAAGGTATCTGTTGCTAACAAAACAAACATCAAACATAAGACAAGATCATTTTCGTAAATCTGTTCAAATGGACGTTGAGGAAGTGTTGAAAGAGAGACGAAGATGAGGAATTTTTCACCAGCATCCTAAGCAGTGATGGAGAATAGGAAAGTCTGGGATGCCTATGAAAATGTGCGCAAGTGATATTAATGAGCAAATATAAAATTAATCCTACAAATGAGATAAATTCATGGCATATTTTGCTACGGAGGGTTAATATGTAATTGCCCAATTATTTCAAATGGGTGTCTTTGGGTAAAGGGACGTAATTATTCTGAACAGGCTGCGTTTTAAAGATTGATAGATTTGCTCTTGTAATAAGTTGTCTTCTCCCATAATGCATTGGACCAAGCTCAGTCAGAAAATAAAGTGGAGACAGTCAAAATATTTACATAAAGAGAAAAGCATTTACAAAATAGTTTAAGTGTAATCAAATGAACCGCGAACATAAATGAAGAACAATATGTGGCACACAGACTTGCTCCCTATATAGTGCATCGCATGAAATCAATCACTTTTGAGATTCAAGGATGCTACCTCTTAAGGCAACAGCCTATGTAGTTGCAGCCTTGCAGTCTCGAAAAAGGGATTGAAACTCATCTTGCCACACACATTTGTAACGATCACTCCGAGAAAAGGAAAAGTTTGTGAATTTCTTTCTGTTCTGGATAAACCGACCACAGCGAGCACATAAAACACTTCTGTGGTGAGGTGCGTTATTTCTGCCTGAACACGGAGAGAAGAACAAGATAATAAAACAGCTCATTCTAAAGGGGCGAGATGTTCTGATGAACTCGCAAACTTTTTGTCTCCTATAACCAAGCCATCAATCACGGGGAGCGAGAGGAACACCGAGAACCGTACGTGGCAGGGATTAAGATTTGTCTCCGTCCTGTTTTTATGTCTTAATTGAAAGAGAGAGAGAGAGAGAGAGAGAGAGAGAGAGAGGGAGAGAGGGAGAGAACTTGTAAGAGAAAAACACAGAGGCACCAGCAGGGAGGCAAGAAAAAATGAATAATACGTTTAACAAGAATCCTGCTGTTGGAGAATAATAATCATTTTTTTGTCCAGTCTTTAATTTATTTGAGGGAATTCACAAAGGTCTTTCAGTCCAGAACATCTTGACACCTTGACAGCCAGTTCCTGCCGGTTAGGATAACAACTGCACATTATTGAGCAAGAAAACGTAAGTGCTGCTGGCCATGCAAAATCCACTGCCACAATGTCAAAACGGTCCGTCTTTTGTGATTCTGTCAACATTAATTCACCCTCATGTCATTCAAAACCTCTTTCTTCTGTGGAAAAGTTTTTTTAGAAATGTTTTAGAGAAGTCAATGGAGGTCAATGTTAAATGCTGTTAAACGATTCATCTTTATTGATCACATTCCAAAAGTTTGTGTTTACATAACTTATGTATATACTGTATATATACAGTATATATAACATACACATACATGTATATATAGAAAATATTAGCAAGTATACTTAAATAAAATTACAGTTATGTATAAACTAGTGCTGTCAACACATTAAAAATTTGGTCGCGATTAATCACATCCTTTTCGTGCGATTAACTGCGATTTATCGCACAGGTATAATGAAATTAAACATACACTATAGTTTTAAATACACTTTTACATTCTAATAATTTCACGTCATCTCCAAATGAATGTAGAAACAACACATTGTGCCTAAATAGTTTAAATGCCTTTACATGAATAAGAGCGTGATTATATAATGTAACGCTAGACATGATGACAGAAAAAACGGGTGTTGCGTTAATGGCGTTTAATTTTTTTTAGCGCATGCGTAACGTTGACAGCCTAGGATAAACATTTATTGGTTTTTATATTTCTTGTAAATTTATAAATGTATGTTGGCCCAGTACACTGACATATATTAAGTAAACAAACTTTTATTCTGGATGCGATTAATCGTGATTAATCGTTTAACAACATTACTAAAAATATCTTTAATTCTGAAGACATCATACAGGTTTAAAATGACACAAGGATGTGTCAAATTTTCACCATAAAAGTGAATATTCATCAAAATGATGCATGACTTAACATTCGGGCGGGTGAAACACGCTCATTAGTGACTTTACGTATAACAAAACCACTTCAGAAGACAAAAACAATTTTTTTTCCAAAACTCAACAACTCGGGAGAGAATTATCCTCACACACCCAAACACATCTATCCGCAGAACTCTTGTCCGTACATTTTTAAGAATAAACAAGTCGGCTATGTACGGCAGAAAAGCCGGCTCTGCTAAATGTCTTACAGACACATTATCTGTCACTGTTGTTCTCACGTTGCGGAGTCTGTCACAAGATCTGTTTCATCTCTCCGACTTTCCCCAATGGCACAGGCCATTGGTCCCGCTGTGAGAGCAGCTGGAGGAGAGATCTATCAATTAATCAGTTTCATCTTGGTCGGGTCGAGGTGTAACCCTTGTTGCTTTCTTTGAAAAGAAGCAATTTTATCAGATCTCAAGGTTTCTTGTATCATGCTGTTCATTATAGATTCACAGTAACTCTTTCTTCTTTCTTTCCTGACGCAACCAACTGAAAATACTCAGAAACGGGATGTTTTTGCCGTTGAGATTGCGTTGATGGTGTTGCACTCATATATACCGTGTCGCAGATTGTTTGTTTTTTAAAGACAGTTATCGTGTTTTTAGCATGTTGGCCTGTTTTGTCCTTTGTTTATTGGCAGTGATGTGATGATGAGGTGTATCTGGGTGTGAAGTCACACAGTCAGTATCACTGTCTGGGAAGTGCGCAGTGAATCACTGTGACTGTCTGGACATGTTCTCACACCTCAAAGACTTGACACGTCACTCCTGGCCTTCAGTCTCAAAGAAGCCGTCCACGTCTGAATGAAGAGAAAACCACAAACAGATGTACTGTATGTACAGTACTCAAACACGCATTATGTACAGCCATCACAATTATAACATCACCTTAATGTCTAAAGCCCTAAAGTCAGTATAAAATGTTATTTATGGCATCAATAATGTTATATAGTCCTATTGTGCACAACACATACTGTATGTTGTAGGAACATTAAAACATTCTGGGTTATTTTTAACTCTGTGTCGGGTCAAAAAGGGACAAACCCAACTGTGAATATTGAGTTTTTTTAAACCATTGTTGGGTCAAATATAAACATTGTTCGGATTCATTTAACTGGGTTGGGATAGAGTCTGGACACAACGCTGGGTTTAATATTTTAATTGTTTTCCTCAAACTTCTGTTGCACTAAAACATCTCTCTAGGGAAATATGGGTCTATAGACTGTAAAGGTACAGAGACATGGTACTTTTAGAAACCTTCGACTAAAGGTTTTAGTCTTCTATGAAATTGCACCTATTTTATTAAAAGTGTAATTTTCAATTATGTCATTTAAAGACTTTTAATTTTCAAAGCCAGACGGGCAGGGAACAATTATATAAACTCTAATCATTAAAAACACAAAACAATTAGGCCCCAACAAGTTTCACTCATAAACGTCGCATTATAAAGGCAGATGTGCTTTCTATTTTGTCTTCTTTTCAAAGATTACATAAAAGTAAAAAAATACAGATGCTGTACAGAAGACTGGACTTCGTGCATCATAGAATCATCCTTAAAGCCTCCACCGTCAAAGGCTAACGCACAAACGAACACACTCCATCACACCCCCTGCACACACAAGGGCCTCTCCATCACGGATCAGAGCACGAGGCGAGGATGGGCCACGGCGTCGTTTCCACGGCAACCGCGGCAAAGCCATTTGCCAAGACAGCAGCTCAAACAGCTAATTGAAGCAATCTCAGAAGAAACCAGACTGCTGCGCCAGATCAGATAACATCACCCATCCCCCTCCGACACGACCCCCTCTCCCATGCTCGTCCTTATTCACAATTCAAGCAGTTCCCATAATCCACCACAAATTCACTCAGCGTGGGCTTTTCTCAGTCATTACTGAGGAATTGATTTGAGCAGGTTATCCTGTTCGTACGCCGGTGATGCATGAGGCAGGTCGTGTTGCTCTTTAAATTGCAACTGTAACGCCCGCATGTATGAGATTTTAAAGGAAAGGCCTATGAAGTGCCTAAAGAGGCGGCGACCTTGTAAATCAGCATCCTTTTATAACTGAAATCCTCTAATTGACCGACAACTTAAACTAGCTTAAACTTGGTCAGGTTTGCTGGTTTTGGGAAGGTTTGGGCACTCGTCACCTGATGGGGTTGAAAGAGCAGCTAGACCAAGTTAAGATTTGGAGGGTTTACACTGTCAGAATTACAAAGTGCAAAATCGGTCACGGGGTCAGTGTCCTTTTCAAAAATACACGTTTGACCTAAAGAGTGCATATTAGTACCTCAAAGGTACATATCGGTAACAAAATGATAAATATATACATTCGTGAATATGAACTTGTTCTCTTTGTATTTGAGGTCTGACAAAATTCAGTGCATCTTTTCTGTTATTTTCTCCAGTTCTCATTTTCCGCAAATAAATGCAAATAGGAGCAATATTTATATAAAAAATTTGGTAAAATATTTAAAGTAGTTCACAGAATAAAACAAAAACAATGATGATGAAATGGTCTCTTAATTTTTCCGCGGCTGTATATTCAAGAATGTTGCGAAAGCTAAAAAAATCATTTTGATTCATAGAATACAGAATTGTATTCAATTTGACTATTGTATCCTAATTTTGGTGCGTTCTATCCATTTTTTTCATATTCCATTTACATAGTCAGGTTCGCAACATCAGAAATCAACAATCCCATGGTAATTATGAGAGAGAGAGAGAGAGAGAGAGAGAGAGAATTCAACAGACATATGCGAGAGAAACAGACAGCCTGCGGTAACGTTATTAAAGGGTTGTTCGTGCATGTGCACGGTTATTGCCATGTATCCATGTGTTTTATGTGCATGTTAAATGCATTCTGTGTGTAATTACTGTGAGATGTGCATGTCAGTGAGAGATCAAGTGTTTTAACTGGTCTGTAAATATGCACGCTTACGTGTCCCTTGAAGAGGGCGGCTACTTCCACATGCCTCGCCTGAAATGTTTCTGGCCGCACAGATTCTTTCAGAGCAAATCAAGAACTAGAATGCTCTCCGTACGGCCTGTGACAGAGAACGCCTTTGGGCGAAGAGAGAAAATGATGTAATTAGGGGTTGCTTACAATATCTGAAACCATATCATTGAGTCATGTACATAAATGTTGTTTTTATGT
Source organism: Barbatula barbatula (assembly GCF_947034865.1). Taxonomy (NCBI): domain Eukaryota; kingdom Metazoa; phylum Chordata; class Actinopteri; order Cypriniformes; family Nemacheilidae; genus Barbatula; species Barbatula barbatula. The sequence goes on from NC_136774.1 coordinate 21,246,040, forward strand.
GTTTAACGCATACAAAAAAAACATAGATTATCATATTTGTCCAACATTAGATACAAATACTGTCCGGCAGTTATGCAATATTTCATCCATAACAGGCTGTATATTTTCTCTTGCACGCTAAAGTTGCACATTTTTCACATTTGTAATCCTAATCAATTAAAATGAAGTTTTATTGGTTGCAATGTTTTCATCTCCTAGAACAGAAAAAAATCACAGCACAGTACTGTACCATATTCTCCTAGATTTATTTGAATTATACTTATCGTCTTTGGTGTGAACGGCCTCAATTCTAAAATGTATAAAAATCATAACGCCTATCACAAACATGACCGGTGCTGTTCCTCCCCACGTCTCCATATTGTATGAATGGACGTGAGTGGAGCTTCTTGGCTCTTGACACCTCTCTTAACAGTTGAGATTAAAGAACGAGGAGGCAGACTTCCTTCTTTAGAACTGGCTATCAGTCCCCGACACACCGTACATGTTCTGCATGCCGTGGTGCGATAATCTCTGTATCGGCATGATATTGAAGCAATTGGATTTATTAATCCCTACAATTCGTGTACAACTGAATCGAAGTTCAAAATGTCTACCATTAAGGCATTCCCAAAGCTCCCAACGGAATCCCTTTAGTGAATCGGTCATAGGCCCAAACAGACTTCTGCAGAATGGAATGAAGGGACTGTTCGCTCCAAAAATAAAACCATGCATTCACCCATGTGTCTTTCAAAACATCTTTATTTTGAGTAACACAAAACATATTTTGAGAAATGTCTCTGTGGCTTTGTGTCCATACAATGCAAGTCAATGGGGTCCAAAGGTGTATGGTCAGCAAGATTCTTCAAAATATATTCCCTTGTGTTCTGCATAAGAAAGAGTCACACCGTTTGGAAAAACACAATGATGTAAATGACATGATTTTTGGTGAACCATCCTTTGAAAGCATGCGAATAGTTACAATATTATACATTATTAGGCTCCAAAATACGCAAATAAAGGAAAATGTCATAATTAATATAAAATAAAATGATTTAAACACAATATTTAAAAACTATAAGGAAGGTAAAACATGCATGAATATTGTTTTTTCTCACATCTCACAAAATAATCTTGAGTATATTTATAAATTGTTACATACACCGTGTAATTTCTTTTCAAAAGCAATATTTACTTACAAAAATATGTAAAGTATTTTTAGATTACTCATCACCCTTAAGGATCACAATTACTAACTTGTCTAGACTTTCCCACAATCCTTTGCTGTGATGGAAAGTATAAATTAATGATACAGCGAGAGCAGGGGCCCTTTGGAGCACATGTGAAGCCGAGGATTATTGTGAGCGAGGTGAAATGTGATATGAAGCCACGACATTTTCCTTGCAGAAACTCCCCATCTGCTCAATAATTCAGGCACAGTCTGTCCAGTTCACCTCCCACAAGCCTTTAGTGACAGAGACCAGTACGGGAGCGGGTGACTGATGCACAGGGACGCATACAATGCCTGAGGGCGGGGTCACAAGTACAGTTTACCACTTCTCTTTCTCTCTATATATAGACGTGCTCTCGTTCTGTCCACCTGCCAGGGTGTCTAAATATAGCAGGGTGCTCATTTTCCCTCGCCTCCGCACTGGGCCGGCCGATCAACTTTCAGGCCTGTGTTGGGAGGGGGCAGATCTGGCAGGATAGAGGGACGAGGACACTGATATCCTACGTAGTTGTACATAGGTATCGCAGAAGGCCCAAAGCAATGTGACAATGAGACGAAGCTCGGGAGTTTACCTGAAAATGATGTATCACCTCACTTCCTTTCTTCCGTAGAACATAAAAGACAATATTTTGAAAAACGTTGGAAACCAAGCAACACGGACCCCCATCGATTTCCATTGTACGGACACAAAACCACAAAGCTATAACATACAGGTTTTCAATGCAATTTCAATTTAGGTGAACTATTTCATTGACAGAAGAGGCCTTTTGAGCTTACTTAACTTTATATTATATTTATATTGTTTAGACTGCGTGGCGCAATGATTGAAATACGTATAAAACATTTCACGTATATTAAAGCATTTGTTCCTAACTATGAGGAACAAAATGAGCACGTACTCAAAGCAATTACAGTGGAATAGATGATTTGTCAATTGAAACTCAATTCTAAGGAATGTATAAATAACCAAAATGCTTCCTTGTCCCGCTGGTATCTGTATCTATCTCTGTCTATTTGGCTATATTACGGAACTAGGTGAAACTGGTTAAAAAGTAAAAACAAAAAACATTACTGTCCCTACGGAGAAAGTTTCCTTGTTCCTGATCTCGACGTTCGGCCCACTGCTCGTAATCGCAAACAGGAAGTCCAGAGCCACTCGTCTGTTCCATTCCAACAGGAAAAAATTCCCTAAAAAAGATCTCATGACATTGGCATCAAATACCATAGGGCCAATGGCCATGAAAAACACGCAAGCCAAAAATACTCAGTTAAATCTGTCCACCCTTTACCGTAAACGCAATGCAGCATTTTCCACATGAGACAAATAGCTTGTCAGGATCTGCAGAATGAAAGAAACGCTGCCCACAAAGAATGGCCGCTTTCCTTTTATTCACTGCCTGGAATCGCGCTGGGATTCTTTACTGAAAGTTATACATTTTCCAAAACATCCCTGCTCTAGAAAAAGTAAACTTGGGAAGTATGAGGTGGGTCTTGACACTTTGAGTACTTATTGTTAAGGAGGTTATAACTTAAATTTAGCTGCTATTGTAAAATCAAAATGACTGTAGAAAACTGAAATCTTCATAATTTAAACATAATATTAAAGATGTATTGCATAACAATAATATAATAATAATAATAAACATTTATATATAAAGCACTTCGCAGGTGCAAAAACAATAAATTACAAATGACAGAATTTATAGTAATAATATTATAAAATAAGTAAATAAAAGAAAAAGTAACAATTAAGACAAGGATTAAACACAGCTCCAACCACTATCATCATAGGAGATATGTCTTGAGCTCTTTTTAAAAATATAAATACTTGGCGATTTTCTGACAATTCCAAATTTATATAGCATGATAACTAATGATGTTAAAATTAAACTCTGCAATATTCTAAAAGACCAGCACTAGAATTTAAAAAATAAAATATATATAAAATAAAATAATAATATTAAATTTTTTTATAAAATGTGTTATAACTATAGCTCTTTCCTACAGTAACTGTTGCCTAAATATATGTAAAGCTGCTTTGCAAAAATGCTAAATTGTGAATTAACTGAATTTCAGTGCTATAATCTAGACAAAAATAGCTACTATGAAAATGGTGTAAAAGTATACAAATAAAATCTAAGATTGTTTGGTTGGTTGCTACATGAATCCCATATATATTTGGATCTTATAGTTTTGATTTGTATACTCAAAACCTACAAATGGATCCAAAATATTAAGAACACCAACCCATTGTATCATTGTAGTGCTTCAGGGCAGTGGTTTGCATCGAACCCTCTTCACAACACCATCTTATCCATAAAACCTAATTTAATTTCTCATCCTATGAGCCTATTTGCTAGACCTTTACATTCACTATATACACAAGAATGATTTTTAAGATCTATGCGCGACCACTCGTGAAACATTAATCATTTATTAAAACTGAACACATTTCCATGCCCCAGTGGTGAAGAGCATAATGCCTCGAGCCGTTCGACACGGGGCAGGTCACGGCGACGCATTTATAACATCTGACAGACCGGAAGAGGTACATTATGGATTGGATGGGATTCAAATGAATAAACCAGCAGCTGGACCAACTGGTTACATTAAGATGTGTCCAGGACATGTAGTGCTTTTAATACCATGTGGATGGGAATCAATACCTCAGCTTCCTGGAGCAGCATCCCTCATTTCACTGGATAAGAGAAATGTGATGCTTTGTTGTGTCCCCCGGGGCATTATCATACAAATTACATGCAGCATGGAGGTTGAGTAGTTTAAGTGCATTGTTGTGGGATATTGCATCTAAATCGCGCTGCGAAACAGTCAAAGAGCAGCGTATCTCAATTTAGCTCGACCAAATGATACTGAAAAGTGTTTCTCTATCGATGTCTCTATTTGAAAGATTAAAGCTTTCAAAAACCTTTGGTGCCTTAGACAAAAATTACGGATTGGTTACTGTGGACATTTTTACCAGAAAAAGCCTGGTTTACAAGAGTGATGAGTCCAAAATTACTGTATTCCAAGCTGAAAATAACCAAGAAAGTTATTTTGGATAGAGTAAACAAAACAAAAAAACCCAAGACCGAGTCTCCGTTACCAACACAGACACATGTCTGATCCATAACAACCAGTGCACACATGCCAGCCTATCTCCCGTCAATGTCCACAGAGGAAGAACAAAGCAGAGCGAAAGCCTGAAGCATGGCCTCTTTCAAACTGTGTAATTGGAGGATAAGAAAAAACCATAAAGCCCACAGACAAAAACATTAGAGAGGTCGGGATTGCCTGTCTGTGGACACACTAACCTAAGCGCACCGCCTGGCTTTAACTGGCATTCACTCAGGCTTCAAAGCATACATGTGCCATGACATCAGCGCAGCCGGCCGCGCTGCTGAATGAGGTGCATTCTGGGGCCAATAATAGTCGGCAGCTGAGATGAGCTCAAAGTCTTTTGAGTTCAGGATCAAAACAGCTGTCGCGCTGAATGACAGACAGGGCCGGTCCGATTGCGGATAGAGTCATGCGTCAGCTGAAAGAAAGTTAAATATGTGTTGGTGAGTAATAGAAAAATTATCCGTCCGTTAGTCTGTAAGACCAAAGTGTGGGTACAAAGATGTTCTCATAATGCAAGTCTATGGGGGCATGGGGCACTGCACCAAAAAAAACATTTAAATTATACTGAAAGTGTATGAAATTTTGCAGCATCTAGTGGTGAGGTGTCGTCACGTTTTTGATTCTTTGCTGAAGAAGATACCAGGGCTACCGTAGAAACAACATGAAGAATTCCATGCAAGTGGACCTGCGGTGTATGTAGACTCATTCTAATTGTAATAAAAACATAACGCTTCATTATGGAAGGTCTTTGACATGCACGTATATTACATACACTGTCAATAGATCTTCCAAAAAATGACACAATGGACCTTTAAAAAGTGTATTGTTTATATAGGATAAACCTTGCGCTTTGATGATAGAATCTAACCTGAGGGGGCAATAAAAGCAACTTTTGTACCAGTGTACCCCCTCTGATATCACTTTTGGCCATTACTGTATATGCACACTGTTTTCGTGCTAATGGATGGAAAACACGCACACGCACACACACACAGGCGCGCGCAAACACACGCACAGACAAATCGAGAGAACCATGAGCTGTAAATGTGGTTCTCTTGTAGTCTAAGGTTGATGGAATATTGTAAATGGACTGGAACACAAAGACTATTTGGAAAAAGGCCATAAAATTGATTTTTAATAGGTTTTTATGATGTGCCCATGAAGCACTGGTGCTTTTGGAGTGACACTCCTTCAATAAATTTTATGTCACACCTGATCATAGGCTCTCTGAAGGAGGAAGAGGAAATGAACAGCCTTGGATCTCCGGGAGGAACCGTGAGCATTATGATTGGATGATTTTAATTATTGAATATTTTTTATTTGATGCCATTGGTGCTGCTGACTGCTTTCCATTTACTGGTGTTTAATCTTCTGATACAATATACATCCATATATCACCACACCCCTACGATTAAATAAAAGCCATCTTTCTGTCATTTTTAGGAGACAGACTGTCTACTGTCACTAAGTTTGTACCATCACACCGTCTCGCCCCACGTGACCTCACAATGGATGGACAAGCCCCGTTTCCATAGTAATAGTGCACACAATCCAGCGGGAACATAGCCTGTATGATAAGGTCATCATTGAAGAGAATTACACTTCCTGTTTGCCCCGACCCCCTCAAGCACACTGAACATCTCTCATCTTCCAAAATCACTGAACGAACCTCTGCAGCATCCGCTAAAACCGCAGTCACAGGGGGAGATGCAAGTGTCCACTCAGCTTCCTGTGTCCTATTAATACTGACCAACCTCTCCGCCCGCTCACACACATGACCGAGCCAGAGACAATCAATATCCCCGTCTAGAACATGCTGAGTACAATACCTGCCATGTGAGTACACAGAGGAGGACAGGCCAGAAGCTTTGACATGAACATCCTGTTCAATGTCAAAAAGTCAGAAAATAGGAAATAGCAGCACTGGATTTGAACCACACGTCTGAGATCACATGGGATATTGGGAATGAAATCTAATTATAAAAACAACTGAACAAAAGTAACGTTTGTAACATTTAAAACAAAGAAACAATAAGATCTAAGACAACTTGTTTCTGTACGTTGCTTACCATATCAGTGACCATATTAACTGTTGTTTACAAAATTTAACATTTTCTATTTCCAGATATACTCATTTACACTAGTGACTAATTTTCTTAGCATTTTTCCTGTATTTGTATTTCATTGCTATACAAACAGTCAGCTGAACGCATGTGTGAGTACTGTAACCGTGTCAATAGTAGTTACTGACACTGTTCAAACATTTCGGTTCCCCTACAACCAAATATGTCATCATTGTGAAGTGGCTGCAGACATAAAATAGCATCCCGACCCGTTTTGCTTTTGTAATGTGACTCCTAAATGACACACAATATACATTTGAAAAATGTAGGCCAGGGCTTGAGTTGATCTTTTGGGAATTGACCGGATTGTGAAAAGTGAGCATTCCATACCAGAATAGATCCAGACCTGAATAAAAGATGTCGGTGGATGTACAGGATGACGCCCCTCCCGAAACCCCATCTACACCAGTGGGTTGAAACTTCGGCAGCTTTGGTGACGTCCGACGAAACTGAGGTAGAGGTAGAACAAGTTACTTTGAAACATGACTTCATAACAAAGACTGAAAGCTCAGGGATGGTCACAGGAAATTTCTTTTTGGATCCCACGGGATGGACCGTGAGTGCTCATCATTGTGTCCTTGAGAATGACATCTAACCCCCTGAGATTTTCCCTGTTGCAAGCTTGTGGCTGCGTTCTGTATATGGTCATGTGGTGAAATAAATATATATTAAAATGCACTAGTAAGCATCGCTGTAGCCAGGTTTCAATTACAATGTGGAGATTTTAGCCGCATCTAGTGGTACAGTTGAGAAATTGCAACCAATGGCTCACTCCACCCCTTCCCTTTCGAAGCACTACGGTGGCTGCGCAGAACTAAGACGTTGTCACGTTTTCGTGTCTTTGCGGAAGAAGATAACTTAAGCGATATTTCCTAAATGTTGATGGCATTTCCATTAAATGCATTGTTTTTTCTATGAAGTGTAATTATTTACTTTTTGCGATTGTGAAATGGCGGTGTTTCCATTAAATGAATTTTTTTTTTCTTGCAGTGTCCAAACAAACTACGAATGCTCATGAAAAACTTTTCGTACACCACATGACATCTAAACGTGACAAAAAGTGTTTCAATTGCAGTTTTGCGAAATTGATCTAAAACATTTTTGCGAAATTGATGTGTATTTATTTATTTGAATTGCAATTTTATTGGATTAATTGAAGATTATTGAATCAAGTTAACTCTGTTTAATGTTGTAAACAATAAAAAATGCTGTTTATGCTATTGTCTTCTAGCTTCTTTACATTTTCTACTTGTAGACTTATCCTTGTGCTTACTGTTGCCATAGGCAAAATGTTAAACGCTCCCACAAGTCGCATTGTATAAAAGCATATTTTACATGAAAACATGCAATCGCAGATGCTTAATAAAGTTTGACACAGCACTGCATCATTTTCACAAGTCGTGTTGAGTCCTTGCGTGCTTGAACTCAGACTCTTGCATGTTATGCAATCGTAAGAGCTGGTGAAGAACAGCTCCCTGCTGCTCTCCTCAAAACAAGGCATTCACACGTGTGAGAAAGCGTGTTCACTCATTTCACATCATGAGACTCATCAAAACAACACGGACGGATAGAGACAGAGGAAGGACGATCACATAGCTCTAGCTCTTTTGCAACGCTGATGCTGCGACTGTGGAGAGCAGAACGACGTGCCATCACGAGAGTGTGACGCCGCTCTATGGTTGGGGGAAGGACGGCAGCAGCACAGAACAGCCCTCTCCGGTCATTTCTGTGCCAATGCGGAGGGGGCGTGCGGCACTGCTGCAGAGCAAGGACCGATTATAAAACCTGTTCGTGTCAGTGAAAAAAGCCAGGTTCTCTTCAGGCAGTGACGCAAATGCAGAGAGTTCTAGAGTCCTGTATGACGCATACGCAAGTTTAACGCAGGTTCACTGCAGTGTGATTCATGAGCTCGTGAGCATCTATCTGAGCGAGAGTACCGTCAGACAGCCAATCAGAGAGGAAGAGTCTACTATCATCATGATTCATAACAACAACATTGCCATTTGACCATATTTGGAAATGTTCTGATTCTGAGTTTATGGCACGTACCGTATTGTATAAATACACAGTGTCCTCATATTATTCGGAGCAATACTGTGATATGTGTTCTGAATATCGCCAGATCTCAACAGCCCGTAAAGTCTAAAGCGTAGGATATAAACTACAAACGTTGCAGGAAAAATCATACATTAATGACATTTTACTGGATTCATTAATAATCATTTTGCTATTATTCAGAGCGACTGACAGCATATTCACGGTACAGTCGATCTGTTTGTGTGTTCAAACATGTTTCTGTTAAGATATATAATGCAAAAGTTTACCAATTGAGCATAAAGTCTATGGTTCAGACGATTCAAAATCGTATCAGATGAGCTTTTCTTACCCATGTAATACCCATTGGAAAGGGCCGTTTAAGGATGACAAAGATACCTTCAATTTAGAACACCTTTTATCATTATAGGTTAAGGAAATAAGGGAGTACACGCCACAACTTCCACAAAAATGATACAGAGAAAGGAACCACTTTTGACATCCAAATCTAAATCCATTTCAATTTACAGGCCTCGTGAATTTAATGTGTAAAACCACAGCGTGACTCCTTAGAATAAAGATGGCTAATATACTGTAGTTTTCTTTTTGAACAGGCATTCTCAAGTTCTCAATCTACAGTGAACAATTTCAATACAAAGCAAACCAACACGAGCAGATTTCTGCACACACAGTTATGAGACGCTGGTGTATGATGACAATCAAGTGCATTCAGCTGGCTGCCCTCAGTAACATGATGTCATGTGATAGATGACAAATCCTGTGACCCTATATTTCTGTCACCAGTCACACACACACTGACATTCAGACATGTAACCCCCCCTAGGGTCACTCATTATCCCCATGACCTTTGAGCTGAAGCTGGGTTTGTAATGGGTCACCCTGCTATTTCTACTCTGCACTGATGTAATTCCCTTAATTTGGTTCAGCAACGTCAAAGACGACCTTCTTAACAAATGTTGGCGGTCTCGCTGCGTTCTATTGATCGATGTACAATTGTTTAAAAATTGTATAGAAAAAAAGTGGTTATAGTAATGGTAACATTCTTGGCTTTAAAAAAGACGCTTTTGACATTACAACGGCCAAAATTACGTGTCTAAGACAAGCTTTGGTTGTATATCAAATCTACACTATTTACTATAAAAATGAACATAGGAATATATTGAATATATTGGGCCAAATTCAATTTCAGAGACTAACTAGTCCTTTAGATGTTGTGAACCTGGAATATAAGGGACATTCAGAGAGAAAAAGTCATTTAAACATCTAAAGGTTAATGTGCAGTCCATTATCCAATACATATATTTGTGTCTATATGTGTACATTAAACTGAAATATAATTAGAATTGAGACAGATAATATATGATTATGATTATACAAATTACGTATCATGTGTGCAGCATATAATGTATGTATTTAGGTAGCTGTGTATGTGCGTATATACGCAGATATATACAGACATATTAATGCACATTATATATATGTACAGCAATATAACGTACAGTTCATGTATGCATGTGTACATCAAACAGAAGTATTAATAGAATTAAGACAAATGATGTACGATTATACACATTATATATGTATAATGTATGTTTTTAAGTATATGTGCATGTGTGCTTATCTACGCAGAAACCCATACATGCATGCGTTCATACATACATACTGTAAACACACACATATGATTTACACTATATTTACATCATATATACACCCCCCAACCTTACCAACACACGCATGCCCCTACTTGCCGCAGCCATCCAAGGTCTACGCTTCAAACTCAGGCTGCCATTGGACTCAGAGTGGGTGGGGCCTGCTGCAGTGGCAGAGAGCGGTGGGGGTTGGGTTAGGGATGGGCTTCCCCACATGATCTGGAGACATGCGGTGGGTCTTCCCTCCTCGCACGCTGTGCCAGAGACGATGAAAACCAGCCCTCCTGCTGACACATCTGCTGTAAGGAAACATCCATATTCTTACAATCGCTTACCTCTAAGCAACATTGGCACCAAATCACCAACGTGCAACATTGCCTGTGACATTTGCCCAATCCCCATGTGGGATTTAAAAGAAGCTGTGTGATTGTGAAGACCTCATCCAGTTATGTGCAGTTATGCTTTCTTGCGTGCACGGCAACCTGAGCGTCAACAGCTGTTAGCCGTGAGGACTAGCTAGTGTTACAGCTCGCTAAGCCCTTACTCGGCGTGCTTCACCTTAGAGGGAGACCAAGTTAAACCTTACTGTAGTGACAGCTGCTAGCAAACATGCGTGTTGGGGGAGGGTCCGCAGAGCACTCTTTCACCATTGCTTTAACCGGTCCACTAACTGTACGGCATGGTGAGGCAACGATGGTCGCCAAACCCGACAAATTCCTGCAGACGTCAACGTCGAGTGACACTTAGGGCCGGTAATTTGGACACATCGAACCCCCATTATTCAAATGGGACAGGGGGTGTTGCCACGGCGAGGTGGGTGGACGGCAGGTTGTCAATCACGACGTTTTTTTCCTGCAATATCAGCAGTACAGCTGGCTTTGACATTTTGAGGGGGAGGGGGATGCACCCACGCATGCAAGACAGAGCAATTAGGTACAGAAAAAGAATCGTTCAATTATACATGATCCATGCTGGTCTAAAGCAAACAGCGTCACCGCGGCTAACATGATCTCTATGACTGCCCATGTATAATATCAGGTTGACGCTAAAACTGTTTGGTCTAAACAGATGTGACAGATGACCAGAGGTGTGAATGTGACATGATTATTTTACTCACAAATGGATATTAGTTGAGATGAGGTAGGCATGTGTTTAAGATGCATGTTAAATGGCGGGACATTGCTTATTTTGATGAGACGGCTAGCATTAACTTAATTTGACGCATATGTAAAACAAACCCAGTGAATAAATTACAAAGTGTAAATTGCCAGACAATTCTAAAAAATATGCCAACCTTGCTAAAACGAAAAATGTTATATTCAATCTATCAACAAAAAAACCTACACAGACATGTCAGTGAAAATTGACTGACAGGCAGAGAACAATCCAGATTGGCTTGGGTTTATGACTTCCTAAGAAAAATAAATCGCAGTGCCCCCTAGAGTCTAAGGTCGACATTTGATATAAAAAGAATTATAACATGTCACAAAAAATACCAATTTCATTACTTGCAGGTTCTTAAAATATCATATTTTTTAGAGGTATACCTTTATATATACTCTTAAAAACGTTTTCACAGCGATGCCATAGATAGAGGAACCATTATTGGTTCCTCAAAGAACTATTTACTCAAAGGTTCTTATAAGAATCATTTCTTGTAATCTAAACAACACTTTGTGCTCAAAGTTCTTTAAGGAACCGTTTGGTTCTTCTATGGCATTGTGAAGCACCTGTTTAGATTACATAATGTTAGATTCGCAGACTCACAGAACAATCCAGGTGAAAAAAAGCCTCACAAATGATTAAGATCCAACTGCAATGATGAGGAAGCTGGTCCAAAAAACAATAGACTTGTTTTGTCACAATATTTCTTCATTTCTGCAAGATTTCAAACGATTCAATGTATATGTTTCTGCGTATATAAACACACATGCACAGATAGATATATAATGTGTATAAACATAATTTGTCTTAATTCTATTAATACTTCTATTTGAAGGACACACGCAGACACATATATATCTAAGGGATAATGAACTGTACATTATATCGCTGTACATAAACATAATGTACATTAACATGGAGTTTCTAACTTTTAAAATAATGTGTATGTGCAAAGTTAAAGTGCAGCAAGAATCTTTTTGGCAGCCGGTCTTCAATTTGGACAACGGAAGACATTTTCAGAAAATGTACAGAAAGTAAAAAAAAACCATAATAAGCCACATTTACAAAAGATCAAAGGTAATTCCTTGTAAATGAAACTGTTTTGTCACCAGAGCAACACGTGTGACTAAACCTTATCATATTTTCCAAACACAAACATTTCCGACTAGCACACCTTTTCAGTAACACCACGACTGTGCAGTTCCTCGATATCAAGACTAAACTCCTTCAGCTCGATTCATGGAAGGCTTCCAGTCGATGTCATTATTTCACTCTGAAACGGACTAAGAATAACACAGCTAACAACAGAAGTACAAGGCTCCTTATAAGGCCAAAGAGAAGGAGGCCCAACATAAGACCCGTGTCTCCACTGATGGATCATGAGCCGTGTCTCTCAGCGCTGGGGGCCGCGAGTCGTGATGACTACTCAGGGGGCGCAGCGCAGGCCCGTGACTGAGGAATGCGCCACTGGAATGCGCGGATCGGGAATTTGGTGTGAGGGCCACGTGAAGCCTTCTGTCTTTGATAAGATCATAGCCAACGCCACCAAGTCCTGTCCTGTGTTCCATTGTAAGGGCAGCTGATCGCAGAGGGGACGGAACAGAGGCCTAGCGGTGGAATCACAGGAACTGTATTTAAAAGCGCTGATTTAACCGGCACTGTGCATGTCAAAATTGTATATAATTACAACGTCTTAAAATGTTTGTTAATTAACATTTATTCATTTAGGACTAACATCCAAAGCGACTTACAAACGAGACATAATTAGCATTTTGCCAAGGACATAGACATTTGATCATTTTGTAAATATATCTGGGGTAGAGTGGAAAGTTTACTCAAAGCAGAGGTTAAAGGGATTGTTCATCCCAAAATGAAAATTCTATCATCATTTGATCGACCATCAGATTGTTTCAAACCTGTATAAATGTCTCTGTTCTGCTAAACTAACAGGAGGATATTTGGAAGAATGTCAGTTACCAAACAGATCTCATCCTCCATTGGCTCCCGTAGTATTTATTTTTCCCTACTTTGGCAGTAAATGGGGGATGAGATGGGTTTCCAAATTAGCAGAACAATTTATACAGGTTTGAAACAACCTGAGGGTGAGTGAATGATGACAGAATTTTCATTTTGGGGTGCAATATCCCTTTAATATATTTTATGGATTCAGGGAACCTAATATGAAAATAAGCCTGATTTCCCAGGCAATTCTACATTGCAGAAGTTAAATCATTTCAAATGATTTAAAAATAGGCATAATAATTCACCTAAAATAATTTCCTTTGTTAACAATATATATATATATATATATATATATATATATATATATATATATATATATATGTGTGTTCAAACATTAAATGTATTAGGTCATACAGTATATTAACTCACTTTATAATATAACTCTCACGCTGTTCTCTTGTCCTCTACAGTATCTAGAGCAGATTTGTACATTAAATGTACGCTTAGTGTCGGCTCTTAAGGCAAAACGTTAAATGTCTCATTTGCAAGTCCCTCTGGATAAAAGCGTCTGCTATAAACAAATGAAAACACAAATCATATTGCTTCTTACCTAAAGGACTTTTCATGAAATATTAAATTAAACATTACGTGGAATGTTGGAAGAAAACAGTCAGACACATTATTTTTATGGTGCCGTTTTGTCATTTTGGGATTTGTACATGTAATCACGTGGCCTCCATGTTGTCGACACTAAATCAAATGCAAGAAAAAACCTTATTCCCTGTATTTCAACTGCTATCAGTGTGACATTGCCCTGAATGTCAGTGTCACCTTGTACAGATAAGAGCAAATCTTTTAGATGAAATGCAATCAAAACTCTGTGCAATCTAATGTAATGTAAACATTTGCTAACCACACCCATTTCAGCGCAATATTGTGGGATGTGAAAGTAGTCAAGATTTATTAGCGATGACACGGGGTAACACGCTCACAGACCTGACAGATGAAGGTATCATATCCTTGTTTCCATAGCAATGTAACTCTCAACACCTGTCTGACTGTTTATGGTACAGTACGGACCACCCTTACGGATCACATGACCGGACTGTTTCTCATTAAGCGTGGCCCACCTGATCTACCAGCGCGACACTTAGCATTCACTTCACCCTTTGCTCCTTTAATCAAAACACACAGCTGCCAAAACAATTACAGCTGCACCACGAGACCACAATGCAAATATTGCGACCTGTTATAAAAATGCTTTCATTCCGAAAACACAAAATAGACAAAGCTTTAGCATATAATGAAGCATCACCACTACTGCCAGCAATTTGAAAGCATATAGGATTATATTCGTTATAATGAAAGCACCGATTCTATTTGATATATCATTTGAAATAGTTTCGATGTGGAAAGAAAGAGAATAAAAGATGACCTGGGACCAGGTGCATAATAGACTAGTCTCAGAAGTTAGTCATCTAATTTTTTCTCGTACGTTTTTAATCACACAGAAAGACCACACAAAATGCACATTCATTTTACTAACTTTAAATACTATATTCATATATTTTATTCATTAAATAATCTCATATAACAATTATTCAGCTGATTTTTGTAAACGATGACTATGTTTACATGCACCCTATAATGCAATTAAAATAATATTTTGGCAATATTCCGATTACACTTTACCTAATGTAAACACAAACATTTGATCTAAATAATACGATTTAAGCTCATAATCGCAGTAAGCATATCCATATATGTGGTGTACGACGGTTTTAATCGCAACAAGGCGGCATGTAAACACCTTAATCACATTTATGCTGTTCTGACCAAGGTTGCGCATGTGGTTCTGTTATGCCAACAGTTCTGTTAGAGCAAATTCATGGTTAACATGACCGTCTGAAGCTTAACGGTCAACAAGCCTCGCTGTCAGCAGTCTCTGCTCCTGTCTTCACACAGAAACAACATGGACGTGATGACCGCGTGTACCACCGGAGGTATTTTCCATCACATTTTTATATAACGCTGCCGAACAACCATAAAATACGCCCACATAATGGTGTTTTGCATTTAACGTGAATATACTAATACGATAGCCAGTAACACACACCTACAGTCTCTGAAATCATCATTTGTGCTGTGTATTATAGCACATAATCAGACAAATAAAACGTTAATGTAAACGGAAGCAAATTGTTCTCCTGTCATGTAAACATGTCAACAATACTCTGATTATTGGAAAATATCGCATTATTGGAGCGCATGTGAATTGAAAAGTTGCTTTGTAAAATCTTTTACAAATATTGTGAAAGACCCACATTAGCATCAAATTGTATTTGAATTTAAACACTAAAACCATAAATCAGAGAAAGGGTGTAATCCTTTCAAAATTTGGCCAATTTTCAGGAAATGTAAAAAATACTGTACTTTTTACTTGATGAAATACATTTTAATTATTTTTATTAGTTAGATATTTGCAAAACCCAGTGAAAAACATTAAGGGTACTTATAATAATGGTTTATAAATTATTGACAAAAAATTTAAATCACAAAATATGGTGATACAAGGTTTCAGAAGGATTTCTGTACAGCGATTTACTAAAGGAATCACACACAAAAAACACTTTTTTTTACCTTTGCTGTACTATAAATTCATATATATACTGCTGTACTATAATTCATATAACAGTACCATACTGTTATTGTAATATTCTGACACCTTTCTGCAAAGCTAATGTTAATTGGGACAAAAACTGACCACTTTAATATCTCTTGGCGCTCATATTAAAAGCCATCTTCAGCATAATATTATTACCTCCTGTTCCCTGTTCCCACTAGCGGTTATAAGACAAGGAGCCACTCTGTCAGTGATAATAAGCTTCTTCCTAATGAACACGAATGTATTAGCCAGTCCATTTTTATCCAGCTGCTACACCTGCCATCGGACCCGCTCGAAACCTCTGCCTTGAGTCCAGCTCTAACACAATCACATCATCTGCAATCTAATGAGGATTAATGACACGACTGATGATGGATCACAATTTATGAACCACATGTAGAAAAAGAGACTTCTCTGTAACACGTATTATTAGCTGTCGTGACTTTATGTAGTTGCCAAGGAGAAAAGTAAATAAGGGAAGTTCGTAAGGGTCAGCAGTCAGCAGGTGGACGCGGCCAGGTGTGGAGTAACAAATCTGCATTGTTGTGTTGCAAACGACAGGCCCGAGCAGGTGGAAGTATGTCGGACAGCCAAAGGTGAAAATAAGCGAAGGGACATGGGAAGATGAACAGGTGTTAAGCAACAGAAATGGTTACGGGGTGATGATGTCACAGGGAGGGTCAAAGGTTAAACTGAAATCACATCCACACACCAGGAGAAAATGCGAAAAAAAGAAAGAACTGCCTCACTGTGTACTTCCTACATAGTCAACTGCCCTTCCCAGGGAGCATCCTGTGAAGTGTTTAAATATTATTTTTAATTTTCTTATTTTACTAAGGCGGTTGGTTACAAATTAAATTTCCTTTGAGCTTCCTCTGCGACATGCTAATCAGCATACAAATGCCTCACGCAATGCATCATGGGATCGCCCTGCCTGCAAATGGTTTATTGTGTTAGAATTTAGAAAGGAAATATTTTAAAACACAGCCTCATTGAAGTTAGTAGGAGCGTAGCTATGATGTCTTGGTTCTGGAGTCCGTACCTAAATCTGAATAGATTAATTTGTTTGCCATGGTTTATTGAATCGGTTACAGTCCAGAACGGGGGACTTCAGAAAATCACATGCCCAAGCACACACGTCACATGGCTTATTTAGCAAAGGTTAAGCACGAGGAACGTTGTAACCGATGACGGTGAGGTTATGAATACCCCACAGGTCTTTCCTAAACCAGTGGCCTTTCTCTGATTCTGTAATACAACTCATAGACTTTTTACTTTGGAGCGCATGACCGACCACATCTCACGGGACGAGAGCCCCATGTGTGGGCTTTAATACCCCCGCAGCCTGTCAAACACACTCATTCACAACAGACAATCGCAGGCATGGTGTGTTGTAAACTGCTGTTTCGTAAAATTGCGATATTCCCGTGTGATGATTTCTCACTAACCAATTTCGATAATCTATGGCCTGCTCTAATTGTGAGGAAAACATGACACGTGCTTGACTTGTGTTTTAGATCTCGATTACGAACTGGGCCATTTCTGCACGGAGGCGATACGAAACACGAGACGAGATCTATTTTCACAAGTCCCCGATGGAGAGGTTTCTTGACAACAGGGGTGACCCGCTGGTAATTTGGTAGAATTCCCAAATCGACCGGCAGCCTTTCAAACGTGCCGTCGGTTAATGAATGACCTAATCAGACGCAGAGGCTTTACAAAAGAGAGCAAACTTAATAAACATCACTGATATGGCAATCTGTAGGTTCAATGGACTGGGGGGGTGGTTGAGACAACGTTAAAGGAGACAGGATCCCATTCTTTACCAAACAGACATACGCATTCATTAATCCCAAACATTCACTTAGGTCAAACATAGAAAGCAGATAAATATATTGATAAAAAACAAATAAATACATAAATACAAATCAATAAATTAGAAAATTATTATAAAAAGTAATATATTTATATATTAGTAATAATTGCCAAACTGATCGCATAAACCTAACAAGACAATACATGTTATTTTATGCATGACTAATATTTAAGTTGTTTTGTATGAGAAATTCATACAAAATATAAATCAGCCTAATTCACAGTGGAACAGTTTTCTATATTGCTGTTTATTTTCCTTTTGTTGTTTACAAAACACTCCATTAACCAAAGTAGGATCTTAAAATTAACAAATTGTGTACTCTTTAATGGCTAAGTTTATGCAACTGGGACCATGTGACCTACAGCACCGATTCGCCCCAACATCGCTCCATTAAGACAGAACGAATGTCTTCTTCTACTATGTCCAATTAAACACTAATATGTTGCATGTTAAAGAATGTGCCATGCAAGTGAAGCAATAAATAGCTTTCATTAAAGTCAATTTAGTGGGATTGAAAAAAATGTAAATGTCTGGAATTTCCAGAGCACCAACATGGAGCTCATTAGCTAGAAAGAAAGGGATAAATTGTGGAATTGAAAAATAATGAGAGAGAGAGATTGTGCTGTGATGCATGCGAGTATCCCCACAGGGGTCCTTAAAAAAGAATGCATGTGAAATCAGTCAGAGAATGGAAAGCCCACCTCTAAGGAAAAGGTAGTTGCAACCGTCTCATCTCTGGCTCTTCTATTGCCCCCTGCAAGACCCAGCCATTGTCCACATGCCCATTTAACCCACTGAAAGGAGCCAGCGGCCCTCCATCGCGGGTTAAGCACTTCAGAAACACACTGTTACAAGTTAATGGGAGCAGTTAAATGATCTATGACCCCAGATGCTCTCTCTCTCTTTCTTACTCATTCTTTTCACTCTTCGTCTCTGATCTCTCTCTACAGCAGGGGGGCGGTGGCAATCGCACAATACAGCTCTCAGACTTTTAAGAGTTTTTCAAAAGGTCCTACATCACCAAAAGGATCACATCAGAGAAGAGATGCTTAAGAATGCAGATAAACAGTACTGCGGTACAGTGATGCTATCAGATGCTTTGATAGGTTACCATGAAAGTGGAATATAATCATATTCATAATATTTACGATCTGTAATATTTAAAAAATGCACATGTTAAACACATAAAACTAAGAAAAAAGATTATGGGATTGTCCAAGGCTGAGCACCATTATATAACTGTACGGCATTTTGGTGGAAACTAGAAATTGTAGTGAATTTCTGCGAGTACATATTTTCCCAGTATGCAGTTTTCTGTCCATCGCAGGTTTGTATTGAAAGCCATTGGCTGTGAAACCGCACTGAAGAGTCTGTGTGCTGGGGGGGATGTGATTCTTGGCGGGAATTCTGAAAGGATGAAGCCTGAGAACCAACCCCGCCACCTTCCCACTTCCCATGATGCACTGCTCCCTGAAGCTGCACGGAGACGGACAATGCTGGCCGTTCCAACTGGCTGAATTGCAGAGATGTAAGGTTTTGTATTCCACGTTTGGCTCACGTGCTGAAAATCTATTTTTCGTGAACAATATGGTTTCCAAACGGCAGAAATCGTTTCTTAAATGTGTTAAAGAACACTTCGATCTTCACAAATTTACAGCAGCGACCATCATTTCGAACAAAAAGTGAAACCATAACTAAATCTACATATGGTTGCAAATATGGTTGAGAAATGGCTGAACATGTATATTAAAGAATGCTTTGATCCTCATAATGCATGCATAATGGAAACAACAATTGCCACCAACACACATTGAATTTATTAAATGTTTGGCAGATGTTTTTATCCAAAGCGACAATATAGTTCGAAATATAAGCGTACAGTTATAAATATTTGTGCACTGGTCCCTTTTAGAAAAGCCACAAGTTTCACATGTGGTTTTAAAACATACAGTTCAATAAACCCTGGCCATCCAGTGTAAAGTCCCATGTGAAACCCATGGAGTCACAAATGAAACATGGGTTTTCTATAAAAGGTCAATTTTTTATAACAACAACGCATAATATAAAGTATCCAGAATTTTCATATTACTTTTATAACATAACAGGTCACATAATAAGAAGAAACAGACATAAATCACAAAGTACATCTCATCTATAATAATAAAAGATGAGAGTCCAAGACAACACAGTTTCCAGCAACAATAAGACACGAGCCATTAGGAATCTAAGACGCAGTGTGGGGTTTATATATTTCTCAGAATAATATATCTGAGTGCTGTCTATAGAAGCATAATCTCTGCAGCTTCAGCTCTGTAATGAGAGCAGATTCAATAAAAGACACTTCACAGCAGGAAGAGACAATGCAAATTGGGGCTATTCTCAGCCTGGACGTCTGTTTCTTGGAAAGCAGAGATGAAGCAATCAAACTATGATGTTTATTTGATTTAGAGACCCTGTATCTGTCTATCCTCGACCAAACAAAATAAGAGAGACATGTGTGTTTGTCTACTATTAAAAGTACACGACGACAGTTGATAAAGATCGAAAAAAGATCCCGTTATTCGTTTAATACAGTTAATAGCATGACATTAAAGGTGGTCAATCTTGAAAATACGTCAAGCTGAAATATATTAACACCACCATTAAAAGTAAATAAACAGCAATGTGTCATAAAACCTAAAAACATAATGCTTTTAAATCTGCATTTAGTTCTTTTAAACAAATCTAGAGGTTTGACATCCATTGTCAAATGTCAGTTTTTTTAGTCTTCGTTTCGTTCAGCCCCTTCACTATTCAAATCCCAAAGCATTAGCGAGCAAAGACCCAACGAATGCGCTCATATCCTTTGATAGCTGCACCCTGCCACCCCACCGCCTTTGGGTTTCTGCACCGCTTTTGTCTCTCTGAGAACTTGGCTTCTTTGGGGACCCTCACAAAAGATTCCTGAAGAGCGAGGGTCCCGATTGTCACCGCGCCACACACAGACTACAACTCGCTGACACAGTGTGATGCCGAAACACACGCCCGACCCACTCATTCACAGACATCGAGACGTCACAACCGCTCAATCGCAACAATGCTTTGCACTGGTTGAACTCAATGCCCCAGAAGGAATACGGCGGGAATTTTTTTTTATCTGAGAACCCAAAACATTTCTTATTTGACAAAATGTGCTGTTCGAGATGCAAGACGGTCAAATAAAAAAGTTGTATTTACAAAAGTACAAAACATTTTTATTATGCAAAATGCAAATATAAAATAAAACGTACTAAATAAAATGTTTCTTTTAGAACTAAATGGATACAACGTGGTCATAAGTAGCGCTTTTTAAAACATGCAAATTAAGAAAAACAACATTCAATTATAAGCAGAGGATAAACTCTCATGGAAACTTCCTCCCTGGTTTCCTCGGCTCTGACCCCATCCATCCATCCCACCCACAATGCCCTGCTGGAATTCCTAATGGGAGGTGGGAGGGTAAACTCAGGGGGGGGTTTGGGTCTCTGGGGCTCCCAGCAGCATTCCGGCGCACAGATTCCAGCCAATGGAGAGGTGGAGAGAGAGGCGGAGTTTGGGCTTTGGGTTTAGCTTTGCAAGCTTCTTCCCATGAACCTCATGGAAACGTACACGATGACAGCGTGCTCTCACACACACACTGCGAAAGAGAGTCCCGTCAGAACCAATTACGAATGACGGGGGGTGTCAAAGGAGACCATGGCCATAGGATGAAATTGGGGTCACAGAAAAGATTCACAGAGGCCCTTCATGGGACCAATAGGTTACGGAGCACCTCCTGAAGCTTTTTGTCTTCTTCAATGCATGTGTGTGTTTAAGGACGCCTTTCCATTGAGAAAAATGTGTCTTGAGGAATTATTGCTTGACTGAAGAAAAATGAGGAAGATGGATTTAATGAATTGAAACCCAACCTTTAGAAGTGACCATTTTAGGCATACAACAACAGCAGCAAAGTGTGCTTAGTGAAACTATTGTAGTGTACCACTACAACAGTGTAAATTACAATAAAAACTGATAGATGCAAAACCCAAAAATAAAGAATTACATTAGTTCTGATGAACACAGAGAAAAATTTGTGGAAGGATGCTTGTAACCAAACAGTTCTTGGCCACCACTGACTACCGTGGTAGGAAAAAAAGGATGGAGGTCAAAAGTGCCCCAAAACTGTTTGCTCTCCTCAAAATATCTTCAAAACAGATCAAAGAAATCTATAAAGCAATCTTTCTAACTATGGTATTCAATGGTTGCCAAGAACTGTTTGGTAAGCATCCTTCCAAATATCTTTCTCTGTGATCATCAGAACAAAGACATTTATACAGATTTGGAACAAATTGAGGTTAAATGAAGAATCATTTTATTTTTGGGTGAACTGTTCCTTTAAAAGGATACCTTTGCTCCTTTCACATGTAAAAACTAAAGTGTCCCCTTCCTCAGGAACCCTAACAAGGGAAAGGCAAAGGGAACTGACACCTCGGTCAGTGCCAGACTGACTAATTCATCCGATAGCAAAATGTGGAAATAAGAGCCTTTTATGGGAATGTGGAAATGTTATAAACACAAAACAATGCGAGACCTCACTTCCTTCTCACCAGCGTTCCGATCAATGCAGAACCAAAAAAAATCAATCCTCTGTGCCTACACACTGAGTAAGAAATTCAGAGCTCTTTGAAATAGAGCCAGATTCACAGGACCTGCAGTATGTTGACTTGCCAATAAGGCACAGAGTTCATTCCCTCGAGGGCGCCACCTGTTGAACAACCGAGGTACAACGGTGGCCGTTTCTCAAATGGTGCCATCAGTGACACAAATAATCTCTTTCAAAGACCCTTATCCCCACATTATACCAAATCAACAATTGAAGGCTTGCTCAAAGATTTAAGGTGATACTGCAAAATAAACACGGTACCTTTATGTATCTTTCACTGTTTATGTCAAACTCCTGCTTCAGTATTTTGACACATATTCACCTGTCACTTGGTAAAAGGCGAAATGAAGCAAATGCCGACTCGGTCAGGTTGCATAACGTGCTCTCAACCTAGGAAGCCACAAACAAAACAAGCCAAGGTAAAGAAAAACATGACCCAGACCATGTCAAGATGAACTGATATACTTGCCGAAACGATAAACACGTGCCAAACACCATTTTGGTATTGCATTCGGTTGCCACTTGATCATATACATCTCAAGCTAATCTAGTTTGGAGAACCCGCTCTAAAAATACTCTCTATGCACTATAATATGATCATGGAGCTTTACTATACATATTAAAAAGCAATGAATTACAAACCCACAGACTGCTATTATGACACCATTTCTGAACATCATTTGTTGACGCACTAACTCAAACTCCAGTAACCTGCCCTTCTAGAAGAGGAGGAAATAAAAAAAAGAGCGATGATGGTTCTATTTATGTCTAGTATTATATAAAGAGTGTTGTGTGTGTATATTTAGCTTCGATTCAATACTGCTATTGAACACAGCGCCGTTTAAGGCTGGCGGCCAGACTCCGCTGTTACCATGGAAACCATTTACCATTTACTCCAGTCTGGCATCACCAGAGCATTACGGCCCACAGGACGAGGCACCAACTCCATCAGTATACAGAAGGAGCTGTGATTCAAACACAACATACAGGGTGAAAGTTGAAAGCGATGCATTACAGATTTTGTGAAAATGGTCAATACCAGATGTCCACATTTCAACAAGAGCGACAGAAAACCAAATCCGTGTGAAACAGACAGTCATGATCTCTTGAACAGGAAAGTGAAAAGAATTCCAGGGCTATTCCATGGAAGAGGGAATGTGTAGACAGTTCAAGTTATGTCCTTTAAAAACAACAGTTTATTCCATGGAAGAGGGAATGTGTCAACAGTGATGATGACACACAACACGGTCACAAGTGGGCGGATATAGTCGTGACTACAACAACATGAAATATTAAAGAAAGGAAATTGAAAGAACACAGAGACTAAAATTGAAAGTGCATGACCTCTTGAGGAATGATAATAAAATCACTTAAATTAAAAAGAGGCTGGGGGAATTAATGGCAGCCAGGAATGTGATGCAGCCATACAGCGCCTCCTGCTGGAAATACCCGCTGTAACAGAGAACACTGAAACATTTATAAAAACACTTTCTTATGTTAAAAGGTTAAAAAAGTTTACTCATTCTCTTCAAACATTGGACATTGGACATTTTCAATTCTTATGGATCTTCTTTCTAACAATAAAATAAAATAAAGGGAGAGTCAACAATAGTAGTCTATACTACACATTAAAACCCAATTGTCATAGGAAACTAAAAAGCAACAAAAATTAAATACATAACTGTCAGAGTTATTATAGTGTTGTTTTATTATTGAAGTTGTATTAATATTTTAAATATTATTAAAATTTCGTTACATTTTAAGCAAACGTGTTTTTATTTAATAGTAAGGTTTTTTTTCCAGACTTGTTTGACTAATTTGAGGGTCAATATTTGATTTTAATAAACAGAAACATATTCAAAGTTTTTTTTTTTTTTTTTATATGTGGAAGTGAAGCATTTGTGGAAACTGGGAGGTTATTTTCCAGTAAAAGACCATAACACTTCTTCTTTCTGGTGAAGCGAAACTTTCACATTTCATTTTCTCAACATACTGTTTCAGTGAATGAGCTTCCTGTTTTCAAATGTTAACACCAGGCGATGCTCAAAAGAGAAGGGAGATGAACAGGAGGTAAAAAGGAACTTTTTCACTTGTCTTTATGGCAGATGCAACTCATGTTTACAATTGATATGAACACGGGATCGAGCAGATAACAACATCAAACAGTACTGAACAGGTGCTCAATATTGTTCTTGGATATCTATCGGTGACATTAGATCACACCCGGCTTTCGCACAATGCCCTCATATTTTTTAATAATCCAAAGTAATGAACTCTGTCAAGTCTAAAGAAAAAAAAAACATGTATTGTCTTTCAAATCTATTGCAAACTTGTACATGACGCATCACAGTATTGCTTCCCTATGATGAATCGCTTTGTTTTTTTATATTATGAGATGACTTTTCAAGCCATATGTTAAACCCTTACATCTAAATACAAAATGTCATTCCCTGTGACAAAAGAACCTACAGTATGCAGTAAATGACAAACGGTTCATTCGATAATAAAAGATGGTGATATTTTAGATGGTTCCTACGTTTTCTTGTGGTACCTAAAGCGCCATAAACATAATGATCTTAAAACAGTCAACAAACAATGCTTTCACATGCTATACTATAAACATACTAGGATAGAATGACATTTAAATTGAACATGCAATAAATGTGCAATCGATGTGTTATACTGTACAGCTGCTGATCTGCTTTTGAATATCATGTATGCTGTAAAATGCTTCTACTACCTAAGAAATCTCATTTTGTTTCCAGAGTACAGCAAATATCTGACCACAGCCCACAGCGGGACAACTCAGACGACAGGTGAAGAAGAGACAGCAGGAATCAAATCTAATTCTATACTTCATCCACTAGAGGGCTGTTTTGTTTTTATCTCTGTTAAAGTGTTAAACTGCTTTAGTTTTCTGTCTGATGGTATTCACAACACAGGTTACACGGGCACCTAGAAATATCATATATTATAATAGAGAAAAGTGTATAAAAGTGAATGTATAATGTGAGAAGGTGTAAAACATATAGAGCATTTTTATCTATAAAATAACAACTGTTAACATAATATGGATTTGACTTTTTAAAACTCATTTTAAACATGAACTCTTTTTACATGGCAGAGAAACCTGATACAAAAACAGATCTATTTTCCAGACACTCACTGTTCCCTAGAGCTGCTTCAGACGCTTCAGTCACAAGACACAGTCTGAACATAATGATCACAAATCCAAAGTAAATATAAAACCATGAATCTCGGACAGTCTTGAAGTGGAAGCAATGCTATTGTTCATACACTGAATGCTAGAAGAAAGCTTAAGATTACAGTCACAAGAAAGTTATTCAAGAATATTTCAAATGTGTGAAGGCAAGTGTTCAAACATAATGTACAGTGCACAAGTATAAGATTGTATTTATTATTTTTGTTACAGTGTGTCCATAGAAACTGTCAAATTGATTTCCAGAAAAGTGAGGTTTTTGTGTAAAGGTTATGGTAAGGACCACACAGAGATCTGATCTCACCGTCATCTGATCAGTCTCTGTTCAACACCTTCAAGTAAGTTCACGAACACGTTAAACATTGCAATGAAATTATAAGAAACTTTAAATTGATGTCCCCTTAACTCTACAACCCGTGTCAGATACACACACATCTTTGAAAAAGTCGTGACATCCAGTACGTTCCGTCTATTTCAATGTCAGCCACACAAATCCTCAGCAAATGCAGGTTTTACTCTCAAACACTTTAATGATGTGAGCTGTTCTTTGTGCTGAAGCTGTCGTCGCACATGAATCTTCACACATCATTACCCTCACTCATAACATTCACAGTCCGCTCGCTATAAATATTCTGCAGAGCCGCGGCTGCCACTTGCAGATCGAATGGCAGTGACATCACATGTTTAAAGGTTCTTCAAAATCTCCCTCTGATTAAAACATCAGTCTGAAAGGTTGTGATGCGGATCAAATATACACCGACAAACACAACAGAAAAGTAGCTTGATAACCTGATAACGGGTACAGTAGAAGGCCCTTTCACACCAAGAATAGGGTTGGTTACTTACATTTACATTTAGACATTTAGTCATTTAGCAGACGCTCTTATCCAAAGCGACATGCAAAGAGTTTGGGAAGCAATAAGCGATATAACATAGAAAAGCAATAGTACAATAGGTGCTAAAACAAAGTTACTAGTTTAAAAGAAAGCTAGACCACTGCCTGTTTACTACCTTACATTTTTTTTTAAAGTGACACTAACCCTCTTCTCTCAACAGGTATTGGTCTAGCTTTTGTTGAAACTATTAACTTTGTATTAGCACCTATCGTACTATTGCTCTTTTATGACATATCGCTTATTGCTCCCCGAACTCTGTGTAAGTCGCTTTGAATAAAAGCGTCTGCTAAATGACTAAATGTAAATGTGAGAGAAGAGGGTTAGTGGGTTTTTTTCATTTGTCTGTCAGGTATTCGCCGCAGAGGTGTGTTTTAAGAAGTTTTTTGAAGGTTGTGAGAGATGTGGTTGACCGGACCGCGTTAGGAAGAATGTTCCACCAGGAAGGAGTTGTGAAATGTTACACATTTTCAGAAATGTGCATGTGTTAACTTCAATTAAAGCCCTTATGAAAATGAATTATATTTTAACTATAATAAACTTAAGTATGGGACTGGTAGTAAAGCATAGTAACCACAAATTTACCATAGATTTGTTATTATAACTACAGTTTAAGCATGATCTTTGTTGAAAAAACATGGTTGTGATGTGTAAAACTGTTGACACAAATTACATATATACACTATATTTATACACAGAGTTATGTATATACAGTGTATACATATATATAATTTGTGTCGACAGTTTTACAAATAGCAATCATGTTTTGTCCGATTTGTATTACCATAGTATATATATATGTGTGTGTGTATGTGTGTATATGTGTGCGTATAATATATATATATATATATATACATATATATCAATCAAGCTCTATTTAAATTGAAGGGAACATTTTAAAGTTAAAAATACAGAAAATATTGAAACTATGGCGTTTAAGTTTAGAAAAATTATCACCGCTTGGTGGGGGAAAAAGTTACATTTGCATTTAAAGCCTGCTGTTGCGCAATTAAAATGTAAAGTACTTCATTGTAAAACACTGTCAGGGTGTATACAATCTATTTAAAAAAATCATTTTCCTTCACAGACCATGTCTACAGTATAAGCAAAATGAACCAAGAACATTGATGACTCATCCTGCACTGCAAAGACATTCATACACCTGCAACTGACTGCCAAGAAGCAAATTATGGATAATTTTCAATAAGTTAAGATACAAATTGCTTGTCAACCCTACTCAACGATTCCCTTGTGCAAAATATAACAAATTTATGTTTGTTCTGTTTGATTTCAGGGTAAAATACGACCCAGACTTTTCCTTTGACACTCTCTGGCGATTTATTCACAACTGCGTCTTTTGCAATCTGGCTGTATTGCTCTCAATTTCTTCCTGCGCATTTCTCAATGTGCTTTAAAACAGCGATCATCTGGATGCACAGAAGCCGGCAGAAGGTATCGCATGTCACAGAGGTTGAAACATTAGCGTGCATTGTTTGGCTCACGCTACAGACTCTTTGTTTGTACCGAAGAGTAGATGGATAGACATTCCCTGACTGCTTTACAAGTGATAGCTGCTGTCTGTACCATCGCACCATTCCTGAGCTCCAGTTAAACAGCTCTCTCACATTCTCTGTAAGACAACACTCTGCTACCAAGCGCTTTGTTGACAAAACACTTCATACCTCGCTCGCTACCAACTAGGGTGGGAGGTCTGGTGGCCCATCAAGTAGCTGTGTTAAAGTGTGAGACAGAGAGGACGATATGAGAGTTTCAAACATTTTTGTCACCTTTTTTTTCGTAATCCTAGTGCCACACTACTACCACATAGCTGGCGTTGTCCTGCTGGGTTTGGCAGCGGGGGGCTCGTGCCATGCGATTCTCTCCCTTAACGCTGAGGAGTACGTCTGTCTCGTAGACATTGTTCAGATTGGACTGCAATGTTGCAAAATATGCATTTGCATTACTGTGGTCTTACCTTCAATATTAAAAGTTGGTGTAACGAGAATGTTTTCAATTTATTAATATAAGTCCCCATGAAATCTAAATGTATTTTTTTGGCTTTTAGTGTCAATTTGCTAGGTGTAAAGCTAAACGATAGTGCGATCCAAACAATCATTCAAAACCTACAGTCTCTCACTTCCATGGAATCTCAGCTTTCCTGTAGCTCAGTGGTAAGAACATTGTGTCAACAACGCAAGGTTGTGGGATTGCAGATACCTATGTAAAATTTATAGGATAATGCTATGCAAGTCGCTTTGGATAAAAAGTGTCTGCCAAATGCCTACATGTAAATGTATATGAATAAAAAAAATGTATGATATCATACTGCACTTAAGCTTCTCATTAACATTTTCGGACCAATCAAAAGCTCTCTAGAATCTTGAGAATATATCGTACAGCCCAGCTATTGGTTATTTTAAAAGAGCAGGAGCCATTCACTATGTCCCGCCCCAACTTCTTGTTTTAGAGGAAATTATTTCAAAGCATCAAACAAACATGCACATTTTAAGACCCTTCAGTGGGTCAGAAATTTCAGTTCTTTATAAAAGAAAATGCTGCTGGCACTTTATAGAACCTCAAAGATTTTCTAAACGGAGTAATTCACTTCACAATAAGCCCGCATTGACTTTCCATAGTAAGGGGGCTAATTTTGAAGTGAATTACACTTAAATTTGCATTTGCAAACATCTTATTTATTTGTATGGGAACAGAAGTTGTTCTTCAAACCGACCCTATATAGCAGAAATATTTCCTGAAAAGTTTCTTCGCATAATCTCGGCTGTTAAACATTCGATTCAATGCAATGCAAGAACTATATCAAACGTTCCCAAGTAAAAGCCACTTGGCACATATCTCGACTGCTTCTGACGGTGATGATGGTATTTAAAACCTCCTCGTTCATTACTGACATTAATCTGTCTTCAACGGTCCACCCCAAATCCAGTGTAAGCTCGTATCAGAGAACGCTTGCCAGCGACAGTAATTAGCCTGTAAGAATAGCACCTACCGCTTCTAAAAGTGTGCTCTACAGAGACCTGCTGTAATTCATCACGGGAGAGGACAGACGGACGGACGGACAGAAACTCGCACTTGAGCACACACACAGAGGGCCTGCCAGCATGTGGAACTGAAACCATATCTCATAAGTCTGTCTGCACCTTCTCAATCCATTCTTGCTCTGAATGCATCTCCTCTAAAATAACCTTTTGCTCTCCTTGTTCTAACCCGCTCACTGACGCGCAGGCGCGGCCCAGAAGTCATGCACATCATTCACACGGTCACCATCAGCTTGTATTAAGATTAAACTTGATGCAGAAATGTAAATAGAAACAATATTTTTATTTGACATTTGTTAGTAGTTCACAAACAAATATTTTCATTGAAACTGTCTCTTAATTGTTTATTAATAAATGTTTTTGACATAGGATGTCCAGAACTTACACTTGTTTGGACAGCATCGAGGACAGTGTATATTTAGAAGTCAACTAAAATGAATAAATGTCATCGCCTTAAAGAGTCATAGTTAACTTTTGACTTTCTGTCACCATCTCTGTTTAAAACATAAAAAAACTTTAACTTTATGCGTGTTAAAGTCAAATAACAACAAACTGACTTTTCCCATAAAATTGGACGCAGTACCTCAAATAATAAAATAATTGCATAATTATACATTTCTGTTCATTTTTTTAATTATTGCAGCTTTAAATAATTTATGTTCAAAACCACAATTGCTAAATAAAAATGCAAAAGCTATATTTAGCTATTACTTGTAAACCGCTGGCCTAAGAACTTATACATATTTTTTACTTAAACTGTTTGACTCTGACATATAGAAAGTGTAAATTGTCAAACCATTTAAAATCTAACAATCAGATGTTTTGCGTAAAAAAGTCTGCGCTATATTGAATGGCACAAATGCAACGGCATTTGTTGACTTCATATTAAAGGTCAAGTGTGTAATTTTTGGGATGACCCTGTTGATGGAAATGCAATATAATATAAATAGCTATTCCTTCACAGGTGTATAAAGAGCTTACACAATGAAGGGTTATGTTTTTATTACCTTAGAATTAGCTATTTCTGTCTAGATACATCGCGGGTCTCCTTAAATGTAATACGACATGTTCTGATCATCCATCGTAGTGTTTCGAATGGGAGCGGTTGGTTGCAATTCGTAACCTTGCCACTAGATTTCACTGACTGGACCTTTAAGTACAGTCATTTAACATCTACAACTTAACAGCATCTTATGATCTACTTAAGCAAATCTCTTTAAGAACTATGGCGGTATAACTTACAATATAAATGTGTGCGCACATACCACATGGGTCACACACATCACAGAGGCACAGTGCGGAAATCGATACGTAATGTGATTAACGTTAATCTATTTTATAACAGCAGGTGGAAAGAACCCCATACGGCACTCGCACCATGTGCACCAGCGCAAAACGAAATCACCTTTTAAATCCAGTTTGTGATTTTAACTCCATATTAGCATTCCATTGACGATAAAGTAAGATTAGCTCATCGCAACCATTCTATTCATGAACTGGATTTGTTTTCCTTCTTAATTTGCAAATCGCATTCCACATCCGCGAAGATCACAGATAAGCAGTGTGTCGCATATTTTGGAAATTATGATTCGGACGAGGCAGCAGGCGTTGACTGACAAACTGTCTGTCTGCACGAATCTGTAATTCCATTCTCGCAGACCTCTCGGGATATGTCAGGAAGACGCTGGCGTCCATAACGCTGTCCTTGTGTCTAAAAGTTCTTGACCACCGTGACATGACTGTGACTGCTAATATGACGGATTGAGCAAGGAACGATGTGTTCATGGTTTTGAAATTAGCATGGCACTTCAGACTGAGACATATGAGACACAATTCTCTTCGATCGAATGCTTAAACTCTATCACACAAACAATAGTTATTTGGCAATAGAATCCCATTTTACGATCGCCTCCTGTTTCAACGCTCTGAAGTTCCTTTGATGGACATACTAAAATAACCTTTAGCTGGACTGCGCTCTCAAATAATGCCAAGTCTCTTTCGTGAAAGCACTGCTGAATGAAGATAAGAATAGAATCTGATGGTGCCGTTTGTGTATGCTAAAGATGTCGATGCGATCGAGCTGAGAAACTGTACTTGAACGGAGAAAGGTGTACAACCTCATATGTGACCTTATCCCTAATACTAGTATTAGTACACATAGTACAAAAACTATTCTTTGAATCTTTTATTGTCCAACATCAACATTTGGTGTATGTATACATTCACAACATACACATGTTAAAATTGAGGCATTTTTTACACCATGCATTTCATTTAAGTTATATAAGAATGCCTCAACCGGAGCATGTGTATGCATGCCAATATTGTAAAAATATATGCCGAGCATGCGTCTGCTATATGCAAGAGAACATGAATAAGCATTAGTGCATGTGTTTACATATTAAGTACCCCTGGGGGAGGCGTCAGTCCCACAAAAGTGTAACTTTCCCAGAGTGTGAGTCTTCCATATAAAGCGTTTCAGAAGTGCTCTGATCAAAGCCCTCGATAGGACTGGATATTTCACTCACAGAGCTCAGCATTAGCTTCAGCTGCAGCGGTGGTGCTTCTGTCGTTTATCTGCGTGTCCTGCACAGCTGCAGAGAGGTGAGAGAAGGGCAGAAAAAAGAGAGAGATAAAGAGTGAGAGACCATTGATAAAGCTAAATCCTGTGCCTTTTTGTGCATGCTTCTGGACACACGCTCACAGTTTTAAATGCAAACTGCATGCAACTAATTTTTTTCTTGGTTTGTTAGACTCATCCCAAAAGCAGTGATTTGTAAAGGAATTTTTTTTCAAAGGTTTCAACGTGGCACCACATAGCAGATTTTTGTTATTGTTTGTTTTACATTTTGTAATAATTCAGAAATGCATTAGTATTTCTAAAAATGCAGTACATTTAAAGCGGTTTCTTAAAATGATTAAATCATTTCAAGTATTCTTTTTCAAATACAATAAGCAGACAACAACGTTCATTGCATTAGAAAAATACACGAATATATTGTAGATAACGACCGACATATTGTGCAAAGCGTAGCATGCAAGAAAGAATTATGTTTGGTCGTCTGGTCTTAACATGCGAGACATGTAAACATGCTTTGCATGCATTCAGAGTATCAGAATACAGAAGCACAGCAGGTTTAGAATGATCTGGAATGCATGTAGTAAGTGTTTAGGAGATGAGAGGGTATGTGCTGATTGTACAGCGATGACAGAAACATTGTAAGAGATTTAAGAGGAAATACACAAACAGGCTCTGGCTCACCATCACGCACACATCATGTTGCATGATAAGTTTATATGCCCTTTTATAATAAAATTTGTATTCTGTAACAAACAATGCTTTGCACTGATTGTGTAATTGATATTAAAAGAGTAAAAATATATCTGTGTTTGGTTTGGATAAACATAACATAAAGTAAAGAAATGAAGTGGCACAGTGGTCACAACCGGCACAGTTTGGAGAACCGTTCTGACACAGAAACTGAACTTGACACTAAAAGTGTGTAACTATTGACTATTGTTTGGTTTTCCAGTACAGTGAGATGATTGAACTGGGCCCAATGGAGGAGGGCAGAAGTCTGATAGAGGAGCTCATAGAATTAACATCACAAAGTTTATGCAGGTTGGAGATTAAAGAACATTTCAACATTATTAAAGAGATCGGCCGGGGCAAGTATGGCCATGTGCTGATGGTCACCCACCGGTGTAAAGGTAAAATCACTCAAAACATGTATATACTGTGGCAAAAACACCTGACTGATTTAGGAAGTCACCAAATTGCTTAAAAACATTTACCGCAACAATGGATTACATGGTGCAAACAGCCTCTGAATGAGCGATTTATAGTCCCGGGACATTCAATTAAAGTTCCAAGAGGTCCAGTCTTTATATTTTCTTCCAAACGGAGGTCTGGACGATATGTTTTTTGAAAGTAAATAAATATTTCATCAATTTAGCCCAGTTGGCTATACTGTATAAAAGATATGATCTTGTATCAGGCCATTTATTTGATATTTTGATATATGCCTTTGTATAGGCTCTGTTTCTGATAATTAATATTTGTAAATAAAAAAACTATAACAACATGCAAACAGCAAATGTAATGTTACAATTAAAATGCTGTATAACAATTAAAATCCTAAACAGAACACAGAGTTGCTAACTCACTTTTCCGTGCCATTGTCACCTTTTCACTTTCATGCCAGAACTACTTCCATCTTCAAATAATTTTCCATTTAAAACGTTGTTCATTTCAAGATGTGAACCTGCTTGTGAAAACCCAGCAAAAGTCCTTCATAAAATCATCCTACAGACTATATTCTGTAAAAATATAATGACATATTTAATATTGACTGAATAATACTAAAATCTTAGTGAAATCTATGCTTGAAATTCATCTTTGATGCTTGTTTATGAGATGTTAGGCTGGGTTTTCACAGGGTCACAATGTTTACATGCTGACCAATAATGCTAATGATAAATGTAGATTAAAACGTTAATAAAATATCTGAAAGGTTGGAAACATATAGCAAACAGACTGACGGATACAAATGATTTCATATTTGCTGCATTTTGTTTACTTTTGTGTGTCTATTTACCTGCTCTGCTTGTCTGCACTGGTGTTGTTAAAATTAGCACGTTTGATGCTCTTCATGTGGCGCGTTTTTGGCGGGAGGGAACCAGCTCGCGCTGAGCTTAAATGTCTCAAATGGAGCGCGTTTGTAATGCGTTTGGCGCTAAATAAAGATATTAGAGGATATAGAGGCAAAAGATCAATTGCATAAATGTTCCTGAGAGCGCGTGTGATCTGATTCTTCGTTGTGAAGACACAATTTAAACAACCAAAATAATCAAAAGTATTAAATGGTTTATCAGGCTACCGAAGCAAAGCGCGGTCCGCCTGAGGATGACTGTTATAGACGGTTTCCTCGCCCGAGGTAATTTCCGGTCTGTGTTTGGTTGTAATAAAACAATTAATTTTAGATATAATTTATATATTCATATTTTTTGTATATTTATTGTATTTGGGACCGAAATTTAAGTCTGGGTCTCAACGTTTGTTTATGTTGTAGCTGAAACCGTCTATATATTATAGGCTACAGTACACCGCCATGTTTGACTTCGCGTTACGAAGATTATTGTCATACTAGACGCACATTCGATATAATCCATGATATATAAAAGTCTTTAAAAGCCGCTTTAGTCAGTCCCATGCACATTGAGTTTGAAGCTCAGTCTCGGCTTCCATAGAAATGAATAGCAAATGCCCGTTTATGTTAGCGCATATGAGACATAACTTTTTTTTCAGATTCCAAATTCATATTAAAATATGAATTTGAAAGGTTAGTAACAAGCCAACCTTTATATTTAACTAAAAGACATAAATACTGTAATGCAGTAATTGAATAAATATTAATATTTGATATCATCATCATTTTGCATCGGTGCATAAGTGAATGTAATTTTAATCAAGCAAGCTTCTTTTTCATATTGCTATGATGATATTATTTAAAATCACGATTTATTTTCATCTAGAGACTGATTTAACCTAAATCAAAAACATAAAGTCTTCTGTCCATCTAACAGGAACGCCGATGGCTCTGAAAGTGTTGCCCAAAGCTTCAACCAAACTGCAGTGTTTCCTGAGAGAATACTGCATCTCACTGCAGCTGTCCTGTCATCCCTGTATCGTGGGTCTGTTCGGCATCGCCTTTCAGTCAAACGAGCACTACGGGTTCGCTCAAGAACTGGTCGTGGGTCGAGATCTGTTCGCCATCATTCAGCCAAGGGTGGGTGATCAAACGTCATCATTCACAAGCACTAAACAAACAATGCAATAATAAGCACATGTGACTGTGATGAGTGTATCAGTGTTTCTTGCAATACGCATTTGAATGTGAATTATATTATCTTATTATACTATGTGCTATATTCAAGTAAAATTAAAACAATGCCATTTTGTTATGGCTGGCATACACTACAAGTGTATTTTTTTAAACTTGACATCACACATTTGCAGACTTTGTGAAAGTTCAGATAGAAACACACTAACTGATCAAGTCCAGACTTAAAATCTGGGCAAAAGTCTTGTAGTGTATTTTAGTTGGTTGTAATATGTTTTTTAAAGTGATAGTTCACCCAAAATGAAAATGTTGTCATAAGGCCTATATGATCATCCTCATGTCAAACCTTTATGACTTTTTTCTTCCGCAAAACACAAAAGAAGATATTTTGAAGAATGTTGTTATCTGGCACTCACTCAATTGCATTGGTTTTATGTCTGTTCCATAATCCCGTTTATGTGCATTCAATAGAAGTGAATGGGTGCCATCGCTGTTTGGTTAGCAACATTTTTCAAAATATCTACTTTTGTGTTCTGCTTAAGAAAGAAAGTCATACAGGTATGACATGAAAAGAAGAGTAAACGATGTCAGAGTTCTCCTTTTTGGGTGAACTTAAATGTACAATCGATATAGTGTAAGTGTAGTTGAAGTCTATATAGTGATATAGACTTACAAAGGGATCAGGGAGCAATAAGCAATATGTCATCAATAGGTGCAAAGTTACTAGTTTCAGCAAAAGCTAGACGAATACCTGTTGAGAGAAAGTGTATTTTTTGTCTGTCAAGTAATCACAGAAGAGATCGGTTTTAAGTAGTTTTTTTGAAGGTTGTGAGGGTTCATGACCGGACCGAGTTAGGAAAAATGTTTCACCAGGAGGAATTGTGAAGGAGAAGGTTAATATCACTTTACATACCAGATAAGAAACTTATGCATGTTTTGCGTGTTAACTATACTAACCATATTTTTAGGTCAGATTGTTAACTATTGCTACAAATACCATGGCAAAATGCATGAAAATATTTGTATTTAGGGTACATCAAATGATATTCCACTGATATATTACATTTCATTAAATAGTTCCACAGAGAGAATAATATAATCTCAGATGTGTTGAAAATGACATTTGTTTGATCACAAAAAACAGACCAAAAAATCACACGTCTTAATGAGTGTTTTACTTCATTTTACAGAGCAGGTGTCCATACAGTAGTTACACGGGGCTAAAAACACAGGCACCAAATCCTGAAACTCAGTCCAAGTGGTCTGTACTACACGCTCCGTTTACACAGCAGGCATGTTCACATGCTCTTTGGACTGAAGAAGCGGAGAGTATGTCTGACATATTTCACATGTTCACATGTCCTCTAGAAAATCTTGGAGGGTGTAATGTACTGGTAAAGAGCAGACCAGCTGCTTTACTCTGTCAGCAATCGGGTCTCTGTCACTTCAGCAAATCCAGTGAAACTCTAAGCCAGACATGTAACTTGGAAAGATTCAGGGGGAAATAGCACGCCCAGGGTTGCCTATACAACCTTTTAATTAATCATGTAATGATGTGGTCATGTGCTTAAAAGACTAAACATATTGTGCTGTTAACTTTATTTTTCTCATCAAGTTTATCGTCTGTATCTCTCAAGGTGGGCATCTCAGAATGTGCAGTCAAACGCTGTGCGGTC
Organism: Barbatula barbatula; assembly: GCF_947034865.1. Taxonomy (NCBI): domain Eukaryota; kingdom Metazoa; phylum Chordata; class Actinopteri; order Cypriniformes; family Nemacheilidae; genus Barbatula; species Barbatula barbatula. The sequence goes on from NC_136774.1 coordinate 21,283,209, forward strand.
CAAATCTCCAGCGCTCTCGAGTTCATCCACCAGCGTGGCCTGGTGCACCGTGATATCAAACCCGAGAACGTTCTACTGCTGGACAACCACTGCCGGCGAGTCAAGCTGGCTGATTTCGGCCTCACCCAGAGACACGGAACCTTCATCCGTTATATATCGGGCACGCTGCCTTACATGGCCCCGGAGCTGTGCGCCATGGTCCTTGAAAAAGGCCTGACGGAGGTGAAAGCTCCTCCACTCAGCGTGCAACCTAGTTTAGACACATGGGCGTTTGCCGTTCTGCTTTTTTGTATTCTCACTGGGTTCTTTCCTTGGGAGCGCTGCGATGACAGCGACGATTTCTACGAGGAGTTCGCAGACTGGCGCAGGGCGCCCAAGACGGCCTCATTGCCATCTCAGTGGAAAAGGTTTACTCCCATGTGCATGGAAATGTTTAAAAGGATGTTAGCGCTGGATGCCAGTGAGAGGTGCTCGATAGGGGAGGTCAAAGATTATGTGGGTAAGGACTGGGTCAGAGCGAAGGACATCAATGGATGGGTCGGGGAAAAGGGGGAGGTCAGTACGCGCACACCGAGTCCTTGCAGAAGCAGTCACAGTGGTGAATAACGATGGAGTCATGCGATTCATGGAACAGCAAGATTCGGTGCTTACGGTACAAAACTGTCCCATAGACTTTGAACATTTGTAATATCAATACATAACCTCCTGACTTTCTTTACTATTAGAAACATTTTAAGATTTGTGTACATAGTGTCAATGCTTTAAAAACCTTTCACTTCGCCATTTATGACTTTTTCTTGCAACCCTGGTCATTCATCATTCACACACATACAATTTGTGGAACATTCAATAATCTCCCGGCATCTGTTACAGTTGGTGAGGTATTGATGGATCGTGACATGTTTTTTTAGGTCCCGCTCCAGAGAGACCGTCCCAGTGGGGTGTCTTCATTCTGGAGGTCAGGGGGTGATTTGGCTGAACTCCTGACGAAGGAGCTCCTTTTGCTATGCTACATATTTAGGGAGTTACACTTACCAAGATTGTGTTACCTGCATCCCTCTAGGCTGGCCCACACACTTATCATCAAAGGTCTTCATTAATAAATTCCACAATGCATCTCAGCAATGAGAGACGTTCTTTTTTATTTTATATTTTTATATTTACGTGTATAGTTGTATTAGGACAAAGTCACACTTTAAAGCTATGAAATGTTGCACTTAATTACAAAAAGATTCAAAGCAGATTTTATTTCAAAGAAAGACTTTAAAGCGGCCATAACTCAGACAGTTTCTTTATATCTCATGTTAATCTTGAGCATTTACAGAATAGTATCGAGCCCTTCAAATATCTGCAGAGTCTTTAGTTCCGAAAACATGCAACACGTGTTGGGGAGAGGGACGGAACTAAAGCACGTGCAAGAAAACACAGACATCAGTTTCACTTACCGCGTGCGGTTCTTGTCCAGAGTGCTTTTCCGGGAGAATTGTCCAATAAGGGACTAAGAAAGGTTTTTACGTAACGATTTTTTCAGGTTCGAAAAAAACTTTCCAAAATCTGTACGAACACTGGGGGAGTGTATCGAGCACAGAAATACCACGTAATACGTCCAACTCGGTTTTGACAAGTTGACCATGTTAAGCATGAGAAGACATTGTAAAGAAGTCAGAATGCATAACATACCAATGCACCACCCCTTTGAGAGAAAATAAGTTTGCTAAAATGAAAAGATCCAAAAGAGATTTGAAAAAGATTCAAAGAAAAGATTAACAAATCTTAAAGATATACAGTATATAATAACATTATTTAAAAAATATATACAAAAGTATTTTTACATATTTGAAAACTGTCCACATTTGACATGAAATCAAAACAAATTTAGAGGATATTGGGCTACAAATTAACATTAAAAACCCTAAACCAAATACGAGTCAAAAAGATATGAAAAAGTTTAATTTCCGAATAAGCAATGTTCTTATTCAGACGTTTGACCAAAGTTTTTAAAAGTCCTTGCTAAAATACAAATACTCATGTAGAAATGTTATTCTTTCATTGTTATTGAAATGTTATTCTTCCAACGTGTTAGCAAAATTTTCTTGAACATACTTGTAGCTGGGTTGTTGACAAAAACTACATTTTATATTTTGCTTTCCAATATAACCACACAGTTCATACAAAATAAAAATTCTGTCATAATTTACTCACCCCTGAGTTGTTCCCAAATCTACAGTGTACTGTATATACATTTCTTTGTTCCGATGAACCCAGAGAAAGATATTCGGACGAATGCTTGTAACCAAACAGTTCTTGGCCACCATTGACAACCATAGCAGGAAAGTTACAATTGCAGTAAGAAAGTTTGCTTTCCTACACTCTTTAAAACATCTTCTTTTGCGTTCAGCAGAACAAAGAAATGTTGAATTTTAAACAAGTCGAGGATGAGTAAATGAAGACAGAATTTCATTTTTTGGGTGAACTATCAAGTGTCACTGCAGATCAACAAACCCCAACAACGCTGCTGTCGCTAGTAAACATGACTATATGATGTCTCTTCCTGGAACTCAGACTCGGTCTGACACCTGCTGCGGGGGAAATGAAGTCATCACATATTCACAGCAGTATCAGACTGTGCGACTACATCAATACGACTTTTAATTGGCCAAATGCCCCTCACATCTCTACCAGACAGGTGAGCACTGGTGGATCATTATTAGATTATACAAACCCGGGTCACGATTCCCATGGAACACATTATGTACTTTAAGCTGTTTGGGAAGTAAGCATTTTCCAAATGAATAAATGCAAACTCTGACAGACTTGACACGTCATCTGTCATTTACACCTTTTATGTGTTTTACGACGTTACTAAAATATCATCCAGCACAGTGGAAGCAGTGACGTGAGTCAAACTAAAGCCTATAAAATATAGCCCGTACATTTTAATATCTGTAAAAGTTAAAGAATTGCTTATTCACTGCTACTGCAGTAGGTTATAAAGTTGCATACTATAAATTGACCATAAATGCTTTTGGGGGGAAATATATTTGCTTTGCAGTTAAAATATTTTTTTAGATTTCGCCGATATTGAATCAATATTAAATGAACTATAAAATTGCAGATTCAAACACACTGAAAAAGTCTCTCGTTAATTTACAAACTTCTTTAGACAAGCAAGAAGTCAGTAAAGCCTTTTTTTCTAAAATACAAGTTACACTAAGTTGTCCTCATTTTGAAATACATTCCCGAATGTGTCACATGCAGCAAAGTGTGAACGTATAAAAATCATGTGATTGGTTATATGACACATCCCATGAGGCTCTGGGTGCCAGGTGCCACCTCATGCAGAGCAGTGCTACTCGCAATAAATCTTTGTGGTGTTATGGAAAACTTCATCTGGCGTCCAGTCTCGCAGCCAGCAGCATCTTATAATACCGATCCACAGGCATGTTTGTGATGAAGGTTATTTTCTGCTCTCACCGCAGCGCACAGGTTGTTGTTTGCGGGACGTGTGGAAACTTTGAGCAAAGCATCATGTGAGATATGTAAAGACTGCAGCATTTCATGAGTGTCACACATTAACAATAATATGCATGAAGGTTGTTTATGGGTTGTCATTTGGTTTACAGCCTGCATGTCGAGAAAACGATTACAAATAATTAAAGGCTAGATATAAAAAACGTTTTGAAGATTATGACCGTGACTCCCGGTAGTAACATCCCTGCTGGGCCTTCTATAAAAGATGCAGAGCAACGATGATAAATGCAAGTACAACGTTTGCAGGGGCCAAAGGATTTTGTGGAAATCAGCACAGGTTTACCGTACCTTAGCGATCTTTAAAAAGCCCCTCATGGAAAAGAGCGAATGTTAAATAAATCCTGGATAATCCTCTCTGAATTTCGGAATGTTCCCTGTCCTATTTCGAGATCCGGCTCCCTGCAGACACATCATTGGCTTGCTCTTCAAAAGAAACATGTTCTGTTTACACACAGCACTTATAAATGAGTCTCTCCGGATAAAAATGACATGCGAGCTCGATGGCTTCACAAAGACGTCATCCAAACTACGGTAACACCAGCACTACCAGTTATCGTACAACACAGCTGTCGGTTCATGTGCACAGTAAATGTGGGTCATTAGACATCACAACATACAGTTTACACCAAACACACATTCATGATGAAATACGGAGAGCAAACTCGTGTGCTGTGTTTCAAACTATAGTGTTATGTCATGATACAGTTTAATACGCAGCACCAGAGCGGGTCTCCACACACACTTCCTTCAAGTTTCTCGGACAGCAGACATTCGTTGGAGAGACACGAAGCGGGCTCTTTATAAACATGCCATAATGTAACAGAATCACAGCAGTCGAAACAGTTCATGTCAAATAAACGTTCAAATCAAATCTGTTTGATTCCAAAGAAGGCTAACCAAATTACAGACTAAAGTTTCACAAGAGCAAGTGTGTTACAATCATGTATAATAAATGCAAAACAGGAAGATTTGATCTCATGTGAAATGGATGGAATTCATTTTAATGGAAAAGAAGCTCTTGAAAAGCAATGTTTAGCCAGATGAATGGGAATGCAACACTTTATGCAGGAAAGACAGAAAGAAAGAGAGGCTTTTGCGTAAACGCTAAAACAAAATTCATTCGTATTAATACAGTATATTATGTCCAATTATCAAAATGGTACAAACATTATTAAAAGGTGCCTTAATATTTGATAAACAAGCACATGGGGGCAGGGAACACATCAACTATAAATATTAGACATCCGGTCAGATATTCATCAAATAATCATGTAAACAACCTATAATGAAGATTTTTTCTCTTCTGCTCAGTATCTTACAGAGTTACTCAAATAAACAAACAAAAAATAGACCATCCTTTTAATATTTTCTCCAACTTAAAAAGATAGTTCACCCTACAATGAAAAGGGTCATTTACTCATTCTAATGTCATTTCAAATCTGTTTGAATTTCTTTTTGACGCAGAAGACAGAAGAAGATATTTTGAAGAATTACCCATTGACCTGCATCGGTTTTGTGTCCGTACAACAGAAGTCAATGGGTATAGTCGTTGTTCAGGTTGCCACATTCTTCAAAACGTCTTCAAAGAAAGTCATACAGGTTTGAAAGGACAAGAGGTTGAGTAAACGATGACTTTATAAATGAACTTAATGTGGAAGTCCCATGGTTGCTCATCATTTTGGTCGGGCGTGAACATCTACCTCCACTACCTCAATATTTGCATTTGTTTCAGCATCCGTGATTACATCAGTTTGGGCTGGCGGGCTTGTTGTAGGAGTCTCTGCATTCTCATTGGCCAGAGCCTCTGCGGGAATGGCATCATCATAGTCTTGCTCTCCGTCTATCTCCACTTCATAGGTGACCTCATCTGCAAAAGGCACAGACATTCTCACATGTGCACAAAAACCAAACACACACACACACACACACACAGCGAGGAGGTGTGAAGTTTAATGGTGTACCAAGCAAGTTCTCAGGTCTCTTGGGAAGCAGTGGAAGGCCAGGGTCGTCCTCAGCGTGCATTTGAGGATGAGAAACGTGGGCTTGTTCCTCAATGTCATCGTATTCTGTCCCAGCAGAACCTGCACTGTTATCATCTGCACCGTCTTCTCCTGGTAAAAAGAGCAGATTAGATAGAGACAAGAACACAAGACAGAATGACAAATAGAGCAATAGACTCACAGAGAGATCTCACCATTTCTGTTGGTTACGGAAGCATCCACGTCCTCATAATCGTCATTTTCAAACAATGACATATTTTCCTCAGAATCTGAACAATGAACTTGCCCGGCCTTAACATCTTTAATTCAAGAAAAACATGTTACTCTCGCAAACAAAAACAAGAACAAATGTTTTACATGTGTAACACTCCATTAACCTTTAGGAAAAGCATTATAATGAAAATAAAAACATCATTATTATTGGCGAACCATTGTACACTCTTTCCACGTTATTCATCTCACTTCCCTTTAAGCTTGTGTCTTTGGCATCCTTATTTCTGAAACGTCTTACTAAAAAAGAAAAAAAATATTTGGGTATGTTAAGGTTATATTATTATTTTAAAGTTACAAATATTTTAGATTAACAGTACAGGAATAGAAAGCAGTTCAAATTTCTGTATTGGGAAACGCTGCCCCCAACAGACTAAAACGATCATTTAAAATATAAATATAAATACAGATATGTGATCCAACCATATATGAAACAGAACTGTGCGTTTCTGTATGGTGCAAGTTGTACATACACGCTGAACGTAGTCGATTTATCTGTGAAATCACACCCAGCAGCCCCAGAATGCCCAGCAATAAACCAACTATCAGACCAACGTTTACTGGAGTTTTTTCCACATAACCTGCCATTTAAAACACACAGTTTAAGCCCCTAAAGCAAAATGTTCATCAAACAGAATTCCAGTTGTTCAACTATACAAAAAATAAATAAGTAGAGGTGAAATAAACAATAAAAAGCTAAATATTATTTAAATGTAAGTACTGGATATACTGGATTTACCTTCACATGTGATTTTAGCCGCGCCATATCGGCATTTATCATTCTTATCTTTTTGTAAAAGCCGCACACATTGATTAATGTTTTGGTGCTTTTCAGGGCACGCGACTGTCACCTGTACGTCCATGTCCTGGTTTAATTGTCTTTCATTCAGTGTCTCACCATTGCAGTCGAGTGCTTTACAAACCTTCTCATGATCAGATTCACTTATATCTGCACAGACATATTCCCATTGATTTCGAAATTTGACCCCAAGAAACCCGCCACATTTCTCAGTGGTGCTGAACTGAACACTCTCTGGGCAACAAAAAAGTGGGAGTCAATTATACATACAGCTTTATACCGTATACAGCACAAACAACAATTAAAGGGATAGTTCACCCAAAAATGAAAATTCTGTCTTCATTTTAAACCTGTGACTTTCTTCAGTAGAACACAAAAGAAGATTTTTTGAAGAATGTTGCACCCATTCACTTGCATTGGTTTTGTGTCGATACAATAGGAGTAAATGGGTGCCGGCGCTGTTTGGTTCACAACGTTCTTCAAAATATCTTCTTTTGGTGTGAGAAAGAAAGTCATACAGGTCTGAAATGACATGAGAGCGAGAAAATGAAGGCCGAATTTCAATTATCACTTTGGGATGCCACACATAGTTTAGAGATGACAGAGCAAGCCAAAATCTATTATTAAAAATGAAACAATTCACAATTGTTTTTGCAACAATACACCCCAATATCTTAAGTATTGTACATACGTGCAAAAATTCTATATATTTTGCGTTATTTTGACCACTTTGACCAATTTGCAGTGACTGGTAATAAATGCAAATAATTCAACATATCTTTTTGGGGAATGTAAGAGACATGTCCACAAAACAGAAATTATTTACATGTACCTGTGAATAGTACATGTAGTAAAACAAAGTAATTGTGTGAGTGGTCTTTTTTTACTGGATTCATATATACTGTATGACCATTTTTCTTATTTTGCAAAAAGGGATAACAAAAGTTGTTTTTCTAAGCATTGATATCAATCTTTGACATGGCCTTCATTTTATCAAGGTTATATTTTCACAGAATTTACGTTATGTAGGCCTAATGCTTTTTTTTACATTTCGTTATAATGATTTGATGTAAAAGGCATCAAAAATCACAAAAAATGACTTAAGATACATATATTTACACTTTAGATTACGTTCAAAGGACCCAGAACATGGATTTTCTTCTGAACGTATATCTAAATGTATATCAGATATAGATCTATATCTTTTATATAGATTGTGATATTTTTATGCATGTCTCTGGGTCCACTCAACGTATATACTGTTTACGTGTACTTACTTTGACAGGCCACAGAGGTGATGTGATCACACATGCCATTCCAAGAGTGGCACTGCCCCAGAAAGGTCTCGTGTCCAATACAACTGAAGTACGAGCCCTTGGTTATATTAGCAATGGACCTCTGAGAGCTTTGGATGGCCTTACCACAGCCGAGGTTGTTACATAACTGATTAAAAATGAGTTCCTTCTCTTTAGAAACATAAACAGCACACACAGGCTCATTATTTATGAACATGTCTCCAGTGCATGGGCTTGAGAGGGTGACGTCTGGACGTTTACCTGAAGAGGCAAAACTAGACAATCAACCATTACAGCACATGTCATCTAGGATCAGACACGAGGAAGGACATGAATTTTTAAACACAATACTGTATAGTTTTACCCGTGTCGTTCTTACCATCACATCTGACGTTTAACTGCTTTTGCTCTATAATGTTCTGACCATCTCTCTCGCATTCCCATATATTCTTCTTCCCTGAGCAATTATAGGTCTTGTTCCACCATTCTGTGGTTTTCATTAAATCTCCGGAATGATTTTCGTATTTTCCGCACTGTAGATACTTGCACAACACCTCTCCTTCCTCTTTGGTCCACCCTTGGATACTGACAAGCTTTGTAGCTTTAGTTTTTTCTCCTGTGGAGCTCAGAGCGTATACAGGACCCCTGCATGCACCTACGTTCTTATAGAGCAACAATCTGGTCCATCCTGATGCACGGGGAGCAGAAACATCAGTTTTTAAATATGTGACCCTTGACCACAAAACCAGCCAAAGGGGTCAATTTTCTGAAATGTTTACAACCTCTGAAAGCTGAATGAGCATGCTTTCCATTTATGTTTGGTTTGACGATGGGGCAATATTTGGCAGAGATACAACTATTGGAAACATTGGAATCTGAGGGTGCTAAAAAATCAAAATATTGAGAAAATCCCCTTTGCACTTTAAAAACAAAATGGTGCTATATAGCACTAAAAGTGGTTCTGTGCTTGAAATCATATAGGGGAACCACTTTTAGTGGCGCTTTATTGGTTCTTCAGAGGTTCTTTGGGGTGACCGAGGTGTTATATAGCACCGTTTCCATATAAAGAACACGTTTAGCACCTGTATGGTTCTTCAGCGGTTCTATATAACACCTCAGTCAACCCAAAGTACCGCTGAAGTTCCCCTATAATTACGAGCCAAGATTTTTTAAAGTGTGAAGTTATTTATCAGAGGCACTGTTGCTAACAAGTAGAAACCGGTTTGTTTTTTTGTTTTAATGCTCTCTATTGGCTTGTTGGATGTTGTGGAGAGTATGAAACCGTAAGCAGAAATTCTAAGCTTTACATCGAAACCAAACTTGGCTGGGTAATACATTGGGTTTGTAGGTGTGCTTCAGGCCATTTTTGTTCGCGATTTTGCTGCATTCACTCACAAAAATAAAGTTTTAAGGTAGGAACTTGATTGAAAAACCTCAGGGAACCTTTTTCAATATCCTAATGATTTTAGGCATACATTTTTATTTTATTTTGACCCATACAAGGTATTATTGGCTATTGCTACAAATGAAGAGTTGGTTTCGAAAGTTAGACAATTCAAAAATCATGTTTTTATTGTGTTTTATTGTGTTAGTTAGCTGAATTTTTATTTGTTTTATTATGGCTGGAATCAAAGCAAACCAACTGCAGTTTGCTTTATATTAATTTATACTAACAGCGTATAGAGTACATAATGTTGTTATTATTATTAATTTCCTGTTTCTTTTTTAATAGTTTAGACATAGTCTTTTCGCAGTTAAATGCTGTCAACTCGTTTAATACGTTGGATATTTTTAGTCTGGGTTTTGTTTTATTATGGCTGGAATCAAAGCAAACCAACTGCAGTTTGGTTGATATTAATTGCAATGCACAATAAAAAAGTTTGTTTGTTTTGGAAATAAACTCTTCAAATACACCCGTGCTTCTTATCACTGGTCCAGGCTCACATATGGATAAAACTAGCACACCGAACATTTCTGCACACAGAGATTCCATCAAAAAATGATATGATAATTACGTACCTGAACATTTGAGATAGCCAGCAATGCAATCTGTTATTGCCAAGTTATTAAGGTTACATTTGGTAACTGAGTCTGGGTTACGTTCACATTTGATTCCTGACAGCCCTTTGCTTTTGGACAGTCCATACCGAGCCACGTCAACGGATTCAGGCTGACCACAATTCAGTTCCCTGCAGATTGTATTCTGAAGACCTTTATCAAGACTGTCCTTACAGATGGGCATATCTTTCCCAGCGTAAACCAACTTCACATTTCCAGCACATTTGTCTCTCGGATCCTGCAGTTCAACTTTAATACTGTCTGCAAAAAAACATAAAACGTTTTTTTGGGATTTTCTAACAATGCTCAACCTTTAAAAAAATTGTTGGTTTAACATTTTTCAGCCTGAATGTTTTATTTGACTAAAAAAAGAAAATTCACATTCTTGTTAATCAAATACTGAACTTCACATATACACTGTAGTATGAACATTACTTTTGCAAATGACTGATGCTGGATCCGAGCAGGAGGAGTCTTTGTTGGAAACAAAATGGCACATGCTCAGATTTTCCACCTCCTCTGAGCAGTACACACTATAGTCCTTCACTGGATGGCTTTGTGTAATGAAGTTGAACAGTGTCTTAAGTGGATCTCCACAGCCCAGGTTTCCACAGAGCTTTTCAGAGTCATTTTCTCTCCAGGTTTTTCGGCAAACCCCTCCACACACATTATTTCGACATACTTCCACTGTCCCCCAGCATCTCTCCATGTTGATATTTGAAAGCTTCACACTCACTGAACCTACAGCCACACAAATCAAATATATCTTTAAGAACATATGCATTTGTGACATTCTTATTCAGACAATTTCTAATGTTAGTTTTCTTCCGCTACGCTTTTATAAAATCTTTTTAGTTGAACAAAAGTACTAGTACTACCAACATTTATATTGCGTTAACAATGACAACATTTTAATTAAAGTGAAATTAAAGTGAAAGAAAATATATATTTCAGTCTACTTTTAAAACCATAGCTGTAAACTAGCCGAACTCAACGTTTATTCCTTAAAGTTGACTTAAAAGTACACTTTCATGAATTTAAAGTGGGTTAACTCATTCAAGTATACAAGTACCATTTTAGTCCCTATAACTGTATTAGCTCTAGTTTTTACACTTACACGGTGTTAAATGTTTGTGCACATCCCCGCTTACACCATTGATTTAGCCATCAAGACTGATGGACTTTGCAATACATTAATACAAAAACTTCATTCAGAAGAAACGTTACTGCAAAATGAAATACAAATTGTGTACCTGCACACTTGACAAAGGGCTGGGTGGTGTTATCTTTAAAAAACCCTTCGGATCCACACTGCATTTCTTTGCACAAACGAGAAGCGTTGTTTTGTGATGCGTGTTTTAAAGGTTCACTGTTCATACTGTCAAACAACAACCTGCGGACTCTTCCTTGGCAGGGCTGTTCACCTTCAAAGAACATAAGTTCTTCCTCTGGGAAAATAGTGTTTTTTTAGTCCATATTAAGATATAAAAAATCTAGTAAGACGTAATATACAATATAATAAAATATAATATAATATAATGTTATATCATATTTTCAAATGTTATAATATATTATGTCATGTCATGTTATGTTATGTATAATATCACATTTGCATATTATTTATTTTACCCATGAGTTATTAGATTATTACTTACTTTGGCAAATGATTTCCTTTGTCTCGTGTTTGGCAAATATGTTTAGATTTTTGTTTGATTTCTGGAGACATTCATGAAGCTTTGCCGAAGAGCTTTTGCATTGGACCATCCAATCCCTCTCCTGTGGCCCCTCTATAAACAGTTCTTGAGATAAGTCCCTCGATCCACCACATTCAAGATGCTTACACACCACATCAGAGTTCATAATGGTCCAGTCTTTGGAGCTAAACGATTTCCAAGAACCCTCCAGCTTTACCTCTACACGTCCAGAACAGCGACTGAAACCATCACTCAGACGCACCTCTAGACTTTCTGACATCATTATAACGTAAATGCAGTTGATTAAAAGAACATAAAAAAAGCTTTGGTAATTCCAGATTGAAAAAAGTTGAATGTATAATAATCATAATCGCATGTACCTGAACATATGACCGTGGTGCTTTCGCATTCAGTGTTCCGGTGTTTGGCCAGGCAATGCCACAGCGATTCTTCATCGCCTTGACACTCGACGTTACTCAGCCAGCCGTTTTTTATCCTGGGGCCCAGTTTCACATCCAACACCTCGCCACATTTAAGCTCTCGACAGACCACTTTCCCCAAGTTACGGGACATAGTGTTACTGTAACACACTCCACGCGTAATGCCATTAACAATAACATCCACAGTACCAAAACACGCATATGTAAAGTTGCGCAGCTTAACGTCGTCTGCAAACACAAAATGTTATCGATTCAACATTAAAACAAAAACTTTATTTAACATTTGAGGTTAACATTCAATCAAGAACTAAAATGATACTAGCTGTAACGATATGGAGAGAGAAAGAGGGACGTTTGAATTGATGTACAGTATATTGAATTTGACAAGTTACCTGGGCACGTCAGGTGTACGCTGGCATTTGTATTTTCAAGTGTAATGTTTCCAACGGCACCACAATTCATCTGAGCACATACGGTTTCAGGGATAGCGTCTTTTCGCTGAAGAGATACCCACGACCTTGTTGTGACATTGTACTCTTGCACCCAGCCGGAGCAAAGATTGCTGCCATTCTGCAGACGAAATCCCTTGTGTTCTGAGCAGAAACACACGCATTTCTCTGTAAATGTATCTCACCCGATGAACCCAAAACACTTTGAGAGAGTAATAATATAACAGTGCACACTTACGGGTGCAGATCACACTGGCGTATTCCGAGCAAAGGTCATTATACGGCCATTTCATACACTGCCATAAGAATTCTGTGTTGTCTTTTTCCCTAAGACACTGTAAGGATCCTCTGCGATTGCTCGGCTGAACTTGAAAAAGGTCCGACTTGGATATATAATGACTTTCTCCACACTTAAGCTCCTTACATGCCCTGTTTGCTTTGTCCTCATCTGTCCAGAATTGAAATACACAATAAAACATAATTGAAGAACAGTTCATGGTTTTTTAATGAAATAATCTTTAAAGTATGCTGTTCTTTAATTGTGAAGAGCAAACCATTTCCCTCCAAGGATTACAAATGTCATTATTTCATTTTAGATTTATCATTTTAATACAAACTCGTGGGTAGAAAACACAATGCAATATATTGCGGTAATAAACATGAACGGTTTTGTTACTGTGCACATTTGTTCAAGTACTTATTTATCCTAATTTTTGCACACAAGAGTATATTCAATGAGCCAGTTCAAATGTACAATGCTGTGTATGCTGTAAATGGCTGAATGAAAATGAGTATGAATGAAAGGGACTAGAGACTTCTAGTCTTGCTTCTTGATGTGTCTGTCTATATGTTTATTTAGAATGTTGTCATGTTTTTCTATATACACGTCATTGCACTCTGCCGTTGTTCTCGAGCAAAGAACAAGACATTCTGTTTAAGATAAGAGGTCGTCACGAATTGTATGGACCACAGAAGCGTTCTTGCTCGAAGGGAATGGTTGGGGTAGGGGTGTCACGTTTGAATCATATATATCCTCTGTGTGCAGGAGGAAAGAGCGCCTTTTCTCTGCACCATCTCATTGCTTATGATGCAGGATAAACGACAATAAAATACTTTGCAAAGTACCTCACCTCTCTGTGTGTCGCGTTTGTCAAAGTTGACTCAACTAGTTTAAGGAATAAAAAAATTCCACAACAGACTCCTGACCGAAATCTTTTGTCAACAACATAAAGCAGAGGTAAAATATTTAATATTTTTGTTCTTTAGCTGAAATTTACTTATTTGAAATTTGTATTTATTTATATTTAATGTTCATATTGAAATACGTTTTGAAAAGACATAATTCAATACCACAGTAAAGGTTCCAGCAATTATTCATATTAAATAATTCAACTGTAAAGGAATCGGGACACTTTTTGGCCGACAGTGTTGGTTGAATGCTGAGGTGGGAAGTACCTAAGTATCTGTCGTTTTTGGAAAAATACTAAAACTGTATTTATTTTGTACTGTTTACTCCACTATATTTGAAAAAATGTTTAAACTGTTTTATTTTTATTTTAATACTTAAGTATTACTGCTTTCTTTTTACAAAAATAAGGTAAAATTCAATACAATTTGAAAGTACATAAATATTTACCAAATGTAGTGCAGCGAAATGTATGATATATGCTTTATAATGTAGAGAATAGTACCTTTCCTAAGTAAAACCACTGACTAAATAGAGATATTTGATAATTTACTTGAATTTCCCACCTCTGGTAGAACATGCATGTAGCGATGCTGACTTCATTCAATGGGATCGCATTGAAATCAGCTGATGAAAAGTATATTGGAAAATGTTTATCAGGAATGTTTGGTGTCACTTAGATGTCACTTTAGAGATATCAATTAAACATAACTATTTAAGCAAACTATAATGATACAAAAATCTGTTGTTTATTGGTTCCTCACGCACTTACCCCACCCGGATTTACAGATGTCGCCAACGCCGATCTGTGTTGAGAACTGAACCACACCAGCGCATTTATCCTTCTGCCCATTCATATTCAAAGTCAGTGTAACACTTCCTATGTAAAACAAATATTACGTGTGAAAATAACCATGATCTACATTAATAAAAAAAAACTTATTCATCAGGACCTACCAGCACATTCAACAGCAACAAAACTCTCTTTGCATTGTCCATCCGTCGGTATGACATAGAGGCAATCCTCCAGTCTCTCAGCTTTAGATGAACACTCTACGTGATCCATCCAGTATTTTTCAGGCATAGGAGGATCTTTGTAAAGTGTCAGTTCTTTATCGGTTCTCACAAGGCCCCCACACCCTAAAGATTTACACACCACCTCAGCGTTTCTGCCATTCCATCCATGATGACACACCAAACCCCACTCCTGTTTATAAAAAACCTCCAGTCGGCCTCGGCACGGGCTGCCGGACCCCCGTAAAACCAACCGATCCAGACCTGAAAGCAGATGGTAGAGAAACAATTTAGAAAAGAAGAAAATTACACTCTTCAAGATGTTACTGCTGAAGAACCGTTTTTGGTTCTCCAGCTAGAGAACCATTTAGTCAAAGGTTCTTAAATGAACCGTTTCGTTCTTACTTTTTCATAGTTTATATAACCATTATCACAATGTTTCGTGAAACAGAAAAGTTCTTCAGATGTTCAAGGTTCTGCTAGGGCAGCGTGCTGTGCGATTCTTATTAGCCTTATAACGTAATATAAAGAATAAAAAAAAAGATATATGAAATATTAGCAGTGTAAAGGTGTCTTTCGTAACCTTATATGATTGGAAAATGTGGCTTTGAATTCTGTGAGTTGAGAGCTGAAACCACACACTGTGCAGAAAGTGTGGTTGGTTATCTCTGGCCTCAGCTCTGAAAGTTTGTCAAGTTGCATGCGTATGCAGATTGAGAGATAAACCCACTTCACAGTTATACCTGGGTATAACCACAGAAATAACCGTGCTGTTTCACACAAACTCACTTGACATCAAAACCAATGCTGGAACCTGGTCACTTTATGTCTAGAGCGTCACTTAACCTGTTTTAACATGTTTTATTAAAGGCATTAAATGTGTAAATGCACTCCAATGTGTGCTCATAAATAAATACAAACATCTAAACATGTAGTGATGCGCAAAAGGGACAATATCATACAAGTAGTGCCAATAACTGCAATAATAAATGAAGCGACCAAATTAAAAGTTATATAAAGCATGTGCATACAGCATATAACGACACAGTAAAAGAATCTGCCTTTTCCTAGAATTTCTTTGTCACAAAATTCGAATAAAATGGCTTGTTGCATCTACATTTTTAAATGGAGTCAATTAAAGGTTTGAAAATTTCACAAGCGGCTGTTGAGAAGACAACACATCTGAGCCAAGTGAACAATGTATAATGTTTTAACCTTTTTGGGTTCCATAAGGACGTACTAATGGTACAGTTGCGTGTTTTGTACAATAACGTACCCAAAAAGTACAACATTTACCAGTAAGTACAACAAGTATCCTTTGCAACAAAAGTTTTAAACCTTTTTTTTACTAACAGCGTAAACAGTTCATAATGTTGTTATTATTTTTAATTTCCTAATTAATTATTATTAATTTCCTTTTTTAATAGTTTCGACATACCTGTATCTCAAAACTTTTAGAGAGAGTCATCTATTCCCAGTTAAATTCCTTTGTCAACTCATCTTATACGTTGGATATTTTTCAGTCGGGTATTAGATCGCTGAATAAGATTATGCGGTCTTCCCCAAGGGTCCATTTTAGGCCCTTTACTCTTCTCACTGTATGTTGCCCCTGGGTGCCATTTTTAAGAAATATAAGATCTCGTACCACTGCTATGCGGACGATACGCTGTTTTATCTTCCAGAAAAGATTGATTTCTATTCAATTAAATGAACGCAAAAGTGAAATTCTGATTTTAGGCTAACCTACAGTAGGCCTATAACCGTTTCTGATGTAAGAAATCTTGGGGTTGTATTTGATTCATTGTTGAATTTTGAGAAACAGATTAGCACCGTGGTCAAGGGAAGTTTCTTAAATTTGAGATCAATTGCGAAAGATTTGGAGACTGTAATCCACACCTTCATAACATCGCGCTTAGACTACTGCAACTCTCTTTATAGCGGCTTGCCTAAAACAGCGATCGCCTCTCTGCAAAATATTCAAAATTCTGCAGCGAGACTTCTCACTGGTACAAAAACGAGGGATCATATCACTCCAATTTTAGCGTCCATACATTGGCTCCCGGTACAGTTCAGGATCGATTTTAAAATTGCTGTTCTTGTTTACAAGGCTTTGTTGGGTAAGGCACCAAAATATATCTGTGATCTTCTGATTGCCTATTTCCTCAAAGGGCTCCAGATCTGGTAATCAGTCTCTTTTAACCGTCTCTTGTTGTCGCTGAAAAACAAAAGGTGGTCGTGTCTTCTCTGCTACAGCACGCAGGATCTGGAATAGCTTGCCTATTAATGTAAGGCTAACCCCTTCACTAGCAAGTTTGAAATCTGCTCTTAAATTAATTTATTTTCTTTTGCGTTAGATTAAGATTGTTGTTTTGATGTAAGATGTGCTGTATGCTCTGTTTTAAATGTACAGCACTTTGGCACAACTCTTTTGCTTTTAAATGTGCTGCTATTAAAATAAAAGTGATTGACTACAATCAGCAAGGACACATTATTATATAAATATTAAAATATCAAAGTATTGCAAAACTTGAATCTTTTAATTTTATTATAAAAAATGTAGACAAAGCAGCCATGTGATAACACTTTCTATAAAGCAAGCATAAAGTGCTTTATACACCAGTGTATTTGAATGTTTTACATTATGTAATATTGTCATCAGGTCTAACAAAGACTTCATTAGAAACGCTGGGGGTAAAAGTATTCTTGGAGCAATAAATCAGTGTGCTGACACTTACCCTTTTTTTCTCTTGTTATTCATGATAATTAATAACTACAATGAGTTAAAAGGATTATGAATATATAGATGGGCTCCATTAAAATACCTTTAAAATACATTATGTACACGATGTATATATCTTTTTTGTAGTATCAGAAAATGTAAAGTGGTTTTCACGCTTTAGACAAAACCAAAAAGTTTTGAAGTTCCAACTGTCAAATAAATCAATTAACATATTAGATGGAAATTACTATATTCATAGATTAAAAATATTTCAAAAATTGTCTACATTTAAACAACGCACACAATGCGTGCTGCGGTAACGACACATGTTAATAATATTTTAATAATAATAATAATATTTCTGACCAAAACGTATTTATCTTTTCTACAATAACATCATTTGCAATTAAAACATTTTAATTGAAGGAAAACTGCATTTTACTAATGGTCCCCACCATATCATAAACATAGTTATCTAAATATAAATAAAATAAATGAATACATAAAATGAGACTTGCCCTGAGCAGCAAATATTTGCATGTAGAAGAGCAGAAACCACATGATCGCAGCGATGAGAACACAGAAAGAGAGGGACGATTAAGGTTATACCTGCTTATAAGGGCTCTGTGATGCCACATCCTGTTCCCGCTCTGTCCACCTTAAACCAACTTCATTTCATTTAAAAAATGACCTTTGTAGGATGCAGAAATTTATGCATTTGCAGACGCTTTTATGATCCAAAGCACATGTGTACACATGTCTTTTATCAGTATGTGTGTTCTCTGGGATCAAACGCACAAGATTTGCATTGTTAGAGCAAATAATGACATTCATTTCTGGGGAACTCTTTGTTTTAAGATATTTTAAAATCTTGCCGTCACCCAAAAAATCTGTCCTTTCCTTCGAGTCGTTCCAAATCTGTACATTTCTTAGTTCTGACGAACACAGAGAAAGATATTTGGAAGAATGCTGATAACCAAACAGATCTTGTCCCCATTGACTCCCATAGTTGAAAAATTACTTTATTTGTTCTGTTGAACACAAAAGAAGATATTTTGAAGAACATTACAGTCAATGGAGGGCAACATATGTCTGGTTATAAGCATTCTTCCAAATATATTTCTCTGTGTTCGTCAGAACAAAGAAAGGAGAGTAAATGATGACGGAATTTTCATTTTTGGGTGAAGTATCCCTTTAACAATTAAACGTCAGGGCCATGTGTTGTTTGCAGCTAGAGGTCAGTGTTGTGTAACCCTTGAAAGCTCACACTGATTAAAAGGAAATTGATAACAGTATAAATATTCCAAAGATTTCTATTTTAAATAATTTGTAAAATAGTATTACTTGAAGAGGAAAAAGAGAAAGTAAGACAAGACACCAGAAAGGCAGACAAAGAAGAGAGAGAGAGAGAGAGAGAGAGAGAGAGAGAGGTGTAGTGTCTCCGCATGTCTGACCTGTGGGTGATATCTTTGGACGTTCATCGCTATATTAAACAAAGAACAGGTTTCAACTATAAGCCATCAAAAAAACACCAAGTTTAAGTCAACTTTTCTTATTAAAACTGAGAGAAGAGAATTTGAAAAGATATTCCCAAATGACATCCAGAAAAACATGAACAATAATCTGAAACTTGGAGAAGAAATGAGACTTCACACAGTGATTCCAAAACAAATAATAAAAAAAGAACAAGCCAAGCAAAACATGCATAAGTTCAGATGCCATTGAGAGGCGACACACATTCTGCTTCTGAGTTCACTTTATTAGTGAAATAGACGTTACACCTCTGTGCTTTTGATAACTGACTCTTTCATCTCCTACCGGGAGCCGTTTCATCCAACAATCCCTGCCGAACACGAGAGCAGGTCTGAGCAATGACTACATTAACCACTTTACACTGTTTAATGAAGCCGGGGAAAGAGAGAACCAAACCAACATAAAAATAACTTAATGCATGTAAATGGATTAACAATATATGTCTCGTTACAGTCAAGTGCAAATTTGCATTCCTTACATTTTTTCATTTTCATATACAATCATATTTTACAATATTATTTTTCATTACTTTTTTAGTACAAAATAATTGCAGTATTATTGCCTGTCTCGTTGCCGCGTATGGTTATTAAAACCATAACAGATGAGTGTCAAAACAAATATGTGACCATGTTATATAAGAATGTTGCGCATGTACTGTCAAAATGGCCAACTGGGGTTCACATGTAATCATCAAGCCGAATGAAAAAATAAGCAATGACAGTGGTAACATCCCTCCAGTCATATGGATTCGGAAAGACATGATGCATTAAAAACCCTCATTTTTTTCCATTGGAGAAAACACATGCATGGATACCACCGTAGGTATTTTAACACCGTATGTGGGATCAATTAAAACAAGTCTTTCTCAATCACTCCTCGCAGCCGCATAAAACATGCCTGAATGAATGTTTTGTTTTTTGTTAATGTGCACATCAGGTGCATCATATTTGTTCATTACTACTCTGTAAATATTTCTTTTTTCAATGTCAAGAAATGAAACAGGACAAACCAAACGTGTAAAAGAAGTAACATGCACAGCTATGCGAGTAGCATGTCGGCGGCCTCATTCTCTGCCATGGAGTCTACTATACAACAACATGCATGTTCTGGGTAAGATTTGTCTGATTTTCTTTTTTTTTGTTAGTGGGGTTTGAAGATGCATGTGCTCTAAAGAGATATGATACAAATATTGATACATATACACCATCTCTCATCGTTCATCATTTCCACAATCTGTTGCGGTCAATTGCGTTACGCAATGTTTCATCTGCAGTTTCAACATACTGTCATTATCACCTTTCGTAATCTCGCCACGCAACTGTGTTATGCAGTGGACATATAGGCATAATTCCTGCTTGTTTAACATTGCATATTTTTAAAAGGGTAAAAGGCCTTCGATGCCACCACGACTGTAGATTTCAATGTCTCATGTCATCCACTCAGCATCCAAAGAATGGGGCTTCTGCGTGAATTGTCCGGCTGTCTCTGCGTGCAACAGGGTCCCACAAGTCACGTCACGCGAGTCCACGTCTACAGATCCGTTTTAGGTTTGCGTCTTGTCTTTTCTTTTCTGTGGCATTACGATCGTTCCTGGGAGAAGCCTCGGCCCCTTTTGTTCCCATTGTGCAATAGGGGAAGGTTTGTGTGCTTGTGGTGGTTATAAGGAAGATATCTTCACAGTCTCGTGGGTGAAGGAACCAGAGCGCGAGTTGCGTAAGATGCTGTGGATGGCAGGAGACGGGGAGAGGCTCTCGTCTGGGGTGTTGGCAGGAGGGGTGGGTATGCTGATTATAGCCGCTGTGAAATCTCTATCATCACAGTTTAGCTTTAGGTCTTCTGTCCGGGCGTTGAGACTGGAGCGACTGCACACGCACACACAAGAACATTTTAGTTCTTATCAGATTGCACTTTTATTAAGGTAGCATTAGTAAATCATAAAACAAGAATTTGGAATTAAGTATTTGGTTTTGCAAAACTGATTTGTACAGGGTTTGCGATGTCATACCTTTGGGGTCTGAAGGGTTTTTGCATCTGCAGCATGTCCAGCTCCTGCATGCTGCCGCGGCTGACGGAAACGGTGGAGTTGGCCAGACGGATGGCTCTTCTCTTTGCCCTGCGGGGGCAGCAGGACGTCCCCATCCCCTGCTGGCTGGAGATGGAAGTGCTACGGCTGGTGCGGTAGCCGAGTGATTCTGTCATACACATCTCACTGAACGTAAGCTCGTCTGTGAACTCGTGGTTCTGAGGAAAAGAGACATCAAGATTCAAACTTTGACAGTGAACATAAAACATGTGTTTATATTAGATTGTGACACACTACAGAACATTCAGTGATTTTCTCAAATATAAAAACAAACTAAATATTATAACCACAATACATAAAGCGGAACTGTATGAAAAGGCAAAGTCTCTATTTTTTATGATTGCATTTTTTTGGCCTTTATTAAACAGAACAGTACAGACACAAAAGGGAAGCTAAAAAACAACAACTACTGAGTTGAATAATAAAACAAAATAGTAGGTTGAAATGACTTGTAAAGGCAATTTGATTTTTCTTTGGTTGAGTACTCTTAACAAAGCATTGCAGAACTATGAGTATAGTTTTTCTATGTTTTTACACATTTTTCAAATAAAAAAACACCCGGTTTTCCATCACCAGCGATAAACGGTACTCACTGTGGTTTTCTCCAGACAGTGTAGCAGATGATGATGTTGGTGTTCAAAAGCAGACCTGTTCTTCAGGCACAGAGCGCCATCGTTGTCTCGATTCTGACACATCAAAAACACAAGAGTATATTTAGGACGGGCTGTAATAAGCATCTTTTACATCTTAAAACAAAACCCTTACGTAAATGCAACTCTATTTAAAGAAGAAAGTGGTTATATACAGACTTCAAAGCATCGAAATAAGAGCAGAGCTAATGCATTTACTAAACAGCTGAAACTGTGTGACCCAAACACTGATTTAGATGTATTACAGTACAGTAGTGACCAAAAGTTAGGAAAACTGTCGTCTTCATTTAAATGTAAGATCTGCTAAGTGTGACCGTGCAAAAACTTCGACCTTGCTTCATCTCCCCTGAAAGATCTCTGTCTTGTCAAAGCCATTGGCACGTATCCGGTAACCTCTTACTGTAAACCGATCACAGGAGAGGATGTTGCGCTGTAAAGAACAAGAGTCTGAAGGAGCATCGGTCACCGCGTCTTTCCTCTCTGCTCCACTGATATTATCTGGCCCCAGACTTCTTTGTTGTTTAGGTGTTTTATCACTATATCCCTGCCCTTGTCTGGAATAAGCCTATCAGAGGCCTTCAAAAGCAGCCGATGTTATCGAGGGAAGACAGGACGGTCATTGTAAGTGGGTGCCACGGTCAGGAAGGAGCGATGACCGATGTCTGCCACACGGAAAGAGCGACGTCAGCCCAAACCAAAGATGAGTCCGGCCAGGTTCAGATGATAAGATCATCAACAATCAGACTCAAGAACAATTAGGCTTGTCGCTTTATACACAATTTGAAAAGAGAAAGTTGTATCATGGTAGGATGTGAGTGGGAGCGAAAAGCAGTTACACTTCTCTGACAGAAAATCTACTTCTCAATCCCCAACCCGATCCAACAGAACCTTCCGGATCTAGATCTGAGACAGACACAACAACTAAAACAACTTACTACCATATAATTCAACTTCACAAGTGTCCCATAAAACCACGTTTTCCAAAATTCCCTAAAGTTGCAAACAAAATAGACAGCTGTTTCAATAAAGAACACACTGTGTTATCTTTGCGGAGCGCAATCCGTTTGCGATACGGCATTCCGCTGCCATGTGATATGAGAAAATGAAAGAATCTCCATTCGTCATAATCTATTTGCTGTCCAACCGAAGACGCAAAGTGAATTGTTTTGCCACCCGATCGCAAATACCCAGGTAATAAATCCCAAATAAATACATTTCAGTGAAATCCACAGGCCGCGGTCCTCTCCTCCCGAACGGTGCATTGGAGAGGAGATTTGCCTACCTGCAGAAGAACCTCAGAGCGTATTAAACCATCAATCACTGGCATCCCATTGTTAAAAAATAGGCGATAGGGACATCACATTAACAACGTTATTATCTGAGATACTGGATAACAAAACTATCATCGTCATACTGTATATGTACACCAGTAATTTATAACATCACCGGCAAACTAAATCTACTGTCCCATCAGGAAAATGACCAGGGTTTTATTATTGTAAAAGTATAGTAACCATGTTTCTTGGCAGACTGATAAACAATTGGATTACCATAGTTTAACTTCACAAACCATGTTTAAATTACACTAAGCGGGGTTTTTAAGTGGTAAAACTATGGTTCATTTTTGTAAGGGTAAAACTACATTCCTACCCTTTATTGCTGATTTTACGATCAAACTACAGTATATCAAGAAAGTTGTGTTTACATCCGCAAAACTTGACTTTAGGATGCTGGAGTGGGGCTGTCAAACGATTAATCGCATCCAGAATAAAAGTTTGTGTTTACAAAAATGTCTGTGCACTGTGCATATTTATTTTGTATACAATAACACACACATACATGTATATGTATATATATTTAGGAAATATTTACATTTATTTATATTTACCAATCATTTTAATTATAACTGTTGATTCATTTTTATATTTTCTTGAATATATGCATGTTTGTTTATGTGTTTATAAATACAAAATGCATATACACAATACACAGACAAATATTGTGCACACAAACACAATTAATGGCGATTAATGGTTTGACAGCCCTGGTTATGAGAGGTTTCCACAGCGTTGCTTTAAGGTTGCTTAATTGTTGATAACAGGTCACTATGCTGTCGCTAGGGTACCCAGCCTAACTATAAGACTACAACACAAATTAATGTATCATTTTGCTACAGTACTTGTTTTATTTAAAATATTTATTTCATCATTTACTCACCCTCATGTCATTCCAAACTTGTATGACTTTCTTTTTTTTGCAGAACACAAAAGAAGATATTTTGAAGAATGTTGGTATCATTGACTTCCATTGTATGGACACATAACCACTGAAACATTTCTCAAAATATCTTCTTTTGTGCTCTGCATTAGAAAAACCCATACAGGCTGGGAATGCCATGAAGGTGAATAAAGAAAAAAATTCTACAAAATTTTGCATTGGCATACAGAGATTTTGTCCTTTCATGTTTTTCTGGAGCACTGAACGACAGTGTTGAGTTGCAAAGGAGAAATCAAATCCAGAACACACAGAAGGCTTGAAAGGCCTGGTTTATAAATAGCACTGCAGGCCCGTTAGTAATGGCTTTATAGATCCGTGCTGAAAAAATACCCTCATTCGAGGATTGTAAATATTGGATTATTGTGGTTTTCACAACCTGAGAAGATTCAGGAGAATTCTACCTGCTGCATTAGTGAAGCTGAGGACTGAATCTCTCTTCATATCTCTCTCTGTCTCATTCTCTCTCGGCTGCGTATAAACATTTGAATACAGCTAGTTTCTTCTGTGCCATGAATATAGATTTCAGCAGTGGGAAGTGTGTTTATAGGGTAAAGCTTTGCTGTAATCCCTGTGGTAATGAATATGTTTCTGATGAAGTGACAACCAGCAGGCCAGTGACAGATTTCAAGAAAAATTATAGAACAAGTGAACAAATATCCTACTGTACAGTCTTTATAGAAACCTGGAGGAGGATTTTTATACATTTACATGTATGTGTATGCATTAGTGCTCCTGGTTTGGAACCCTTGACCTTTGTTTTGCCAATGCAATGCTCTACCAATTGATCTACAGAAACTCTTTTGTCTTCTGCCAGACTTACAAACGAACCAGAATACCCTAGCACCCACTTAAAAACCAACCAGAATACCCTAGCAACCACTTACAAACCAGAATACTCTAGCAACCACTTACAAACCAACCAAAATACCCTAGCACCCACTTACAAACCAACCAGAATACCCTAGCACCCACTTAAAAACCAACCAGAATACCCTAGCAACCACTTACAAACCAGAATACTCTAGCAACCACTTACAAACCAACCAAAATACCCTAGCACCCACTTACAAACCAACCAGAATACCCTAGCAACCACTTACAGACCAACCAGAGTACCCTAGCAACCACTTGCAATGCACTCAGAAACAGATAAAGTACTGGCAGAAAATTACCAGTACATTTTTGTTAATGCTAAATGTCATTTAACACAGTGCAAAATGTAAAATAGAGGTAAAACAGCTGTATAAAAATGAATACGGAAAATTTCTTCCTATTAATACAATATATTGTGCCCAACTTTTACAGATTTTTTGAGAGTGTAGCAACCACTTAGAACACGTCGGCATTGTGTCAATGAGCTGTACAATCAAGATTTCTTCAAAAACAGTTAAAATCTAGTTATTTTTACCCCTTCCTAGTCTTAAACCAATGGGATTTGTGTTAAACAAATGGAAAAATCCATGCACGATGTTATTGCAACAGTATGTCTTAATTTCCCCTACCACAGGGTGAACGCTTAACTCAGGGTTGGTCGTGTTGATCTAGTAGTACATTTCGAGTAAACACGCCCAAGGGCCCGAACTGCAGCGCACGACATAAACACAAACAGATATTTTAACACGCTTCTTTTTCCCGAGACGGAAGTTACAGTCAAGTAATGCTAACTAGGGCTTCGTCTTGAAGCAAGTTACTGTAAAAGTGCAGGGCACATTTTATTTCAATAGAAAAACTGCACTTAATATTACTTAACTCAACACAGAAAATATTATTATAGCAAAAAGAATAAAATGGACAGAAATATTCCCCAAAACGCTGAATCATCTTGTGATAAACAACCCTGTATTCTTACAGCAGATAGGAGGGAGAACCAAGACAGAGATACTTTTCTGGATCCACGTTTTGTTATCTGTCCTGGTCCGAAAAACGTCTCGATGTTGGCATCACTACCCTCCCATCATTGGTATCGTTGTCAAGGTTACAGACATCTTAATGGATGTAGTTTGTGTAAAAAGTATTACATTTAGATTTCAGCATTTGACATTTATGCATATTTTTTCCAAAAAGACCTAAATAGTGTACAAAAAAATGAAGTGAACAAAACAATAGTGAGCAAAAAAATATGTATATATGATTTTTTGGGGTGAAGTATCCATTCATTCTCTGTGCCGCCGTGATCTTCCCTTCCCTTCCTTCAGAGTTGTTAATGATGTTTCCTTTACAACAGGTCATGGACCCGACGGAGAGTTTAGCTGACTCTAAATGTCATCTGCCGGATCTGAAAAGCAGCCCACGCTGGTATTACCGATTACATTTCAAACTGACAGTTTGTTCAGGGTCCAAACATTTGACCTTTATATTTCCTATAACGCTCTTTGATGAGATCCAAAAGATCTTTATATCTTATAAAACTGTTCGGTGCTTAATATCTGCTAGCAGTCCAAGAATACACTGTCCAGTTATGAGCGGATAATATGCTTTAATGACCCTTCATCATGATTCGGTTCCAGAAAGACCACGCTGTGAATATGAATACTTAAATGTTCTCTGTTTGCCCGGGTTTGATTTTAAGCTTTTGATTAGATTTAATGTGTCTTATATAAAAAAATTATATCCAAGAAGTCTTTTATTTCTATTCCATTTCTAAGATTTTGCCAGTGAACTTTGACAATTAAAAGTTTAATCAAATTTGCACGGCTGTCATTCAGACGGCATGAATCTACAATTATCTCAACAGAGAAACGTTTTGTTATGGAAGATTGAATATCAAAGATTTCTGCTAGAGGGAAATTATTGAGGCATCTATTACACCATGTTACTGGAGACTGTGAATGAAAGAACATTTAAAGACTCATCTCATCCAAACCCCTTTCCACAATACAGACGAATATCGCTCATCGCTATTCTAGAGAAGAACCGCCAAGAACAGTGACAGATCACGGTAAACATTTACGGTGAATGAATGTGAAACTCTTTAAACAAAAAACTAAAATTATTCTATAATAATAATGTATTTTAGATCATTCAAAGGAACAGTTCACCTTAAAATAAAACACTTTCATATCATTTTAAAATGATTTGATCGACTCTTTTTATTCGACTTTTCATTCCCTTTAATGAGTCGTATTCTCCATATTTCTGAAAATTTCACAGCACTAATAGGGAGATCCTTACCTGAAATCCTCCTTCTTCTTTATAGTGTAGGAAGGCATTAGTGGTTCCCTTCTTGGACAAGCGAATTCTGGCAAGTCGCACTTTCTGTAAAACAGCAAAGAATTTCTCTGAATCGATTGTGTTAGCACAACCCCACGTGGCGGCCAAGAGGTGAAATGATGCCAGTGATAAACAGTTTTGCGGATGACTTCGTTTGTAAAACAAAGACAAAATCACAAGATCTAAAACAGATCTGCCGTGGAATCAATTGATTCTTTGGTACCTGCTGGGCTCGCATCTTGTCGGCTCTCTGGTTCTGATGATAGATCCGGCTGAAGTTGGACACGATGACAGGTACGGGAAGCGCGATGACCAACACGCCACTGAGTGAGCAGATTGAGCCGAAGATTTTGCCAGCGATGGTGTTAGGAACCATGTCTCCGTACCTGTAACAAACGTCAACATCGGTCAGCTGTAATAGAATGGACTTTGTGCAAGTGACCGGTTAAATGAATATCATTACAGAGCTTTATTGACCAGTTCTTGTTCAGGATCTATTTTTGCAGTAACATTTACTCTAATTGTTCAAACTAGTTTGGAAAAGTGCACGGCTACTTCAATTCACAAGACCCAAGAGCTCATCTCTGTGATCACCGGGGGTCTACATGACCCCTAATACATTTACATTTAGTCATTTAGCAGACGCTGTTTTTCAAAGTGACTTACAAAGAGTTCGGGGAGCAATAAGCGATATGTCATACAACCCATTAACCATGTTTTACAGCAAAGTACACCATCACAGAATTACAAAGAGCTATTACACACAGAGACACGCAAACACATTTACAATATATAAACACCATGACATTACAGAAGCAGTCTGTGCACCCACTGTACACATATGTTGAGAGTTAACTCATCATGTACAGGGATTGTCATTCTTCATCTGTAACCTGTAATCTTGAGTTTAAACTAAGAGTGAAAACACTTATTAGTAATGCCGCAGTATAACTGTATTTATCCAACAATACTTTTGCAGTATGCAATACAGTATACAACATGTACGCTGTCGATATACATGAAGACATTAGCATAGGCAAAAACCCAATGTGCAACAGGGCACACAGAATTCTACATGAGATGGTATACTGTGTCCCACAATGCAACTCAACTTCAAATGTTAAATTGGGCCGGGGTCGTCCCTAGGCTGACCACCTCGCTCTGTAGAAATGTTATATCGACACAAGGAAAGTGATATCTGCCATTGCAGATTCTTATTCTGAAGATTAAATTAATATTTTGTTAACTTTCTGAATGCTATTATTCATATAATGACTATTAACTTCCAACTAATCAGCCAATAGCAAAAATGATAACAATTATTGGCCGATATATTGGTGCATCTCTCATTTTGAATTGTTAACATTTTCAGAAAAATGTATTTCAAGAACTTGCTATAAACTTACGATGAGCAATGCTTTTACAGTATTTTCTAATGTTAATTTCAGCGTTTACTAATACATAATAATAATTATTATAATACTATAATAATAATACTATACAAACTATAATAATTCATTAAAAGTTGTATCTGTTGACATCAGTTAATGCGTTAAGAAGAAACGTAAACAGTTGTATTGCCGCCATTAACAGAGATTAATAAATGTTGAAAACTATATTGCTCAGGTATTTACTAATGTTATCAAAAACATCTTTGTTGTGAAGGGTTAGCATTTTTTTTCAAAGTTTACAGACAATCCATACTAAACAGTCTTACAAAAACTCTTATCAGACGTCTTACTAAAAACAACTGTCCACTGTTTGTTTTTAACATTAAGTTTCTTCAGAAGTATGAGGCACAGCGACATGCACAACGTGTAAAAGCACAAGGTCTGACAAAAATAATATCATTAATTCTGGTGTTTATTCTTTAATCTCTGGGATATCTGAAAGTTTAAAAACGGAAGAAGTTTTTATTTTTATAATTTTCATAGTACAATCCACTCTTTCATGTCTAATGATGTGAACCCTGTAACATTTACGCTGCGCACCACAGCAGTAGAATGTTAGAAAAACATTAGATCTGGACTATGAACCACGACACGGTCCAGGCACAAGCTTCACACAAAGAAAATGGCAGTCCATTAAAATATCTTTCATTTGATGTAGTAGCAAGATTCCTGGTGGGATACACAATTCTCTCAGTGACTGACAACACAACAAGACAGAGAGAGAGAGAAAGAGAGAGAGAGCTGGTTCACGTTCACATCATGTTCAAGCCCTTCACAGGAGACAGATCTGCAGGTGCCGTGAATTAAAACATTTGTTTTTACAGCAGTGTTGATGTACTACACTTATTCCATGAAAGTGTCAGAAATATTTTATATTTTATTGAATGTAACGGACAACAGGCACATGAACACGTGAGGATGTTTTTCTGCAACAGAGAAATACACAGAGAGTGATGGAGATGAAAACAGAAACCCTTCATATTCTGACTATACTACAGAGAAAAATGTACTGTATTGTGCATCAACAGTCAATCTTTTAACAACTTAATGTCAAGGAATTCAATATAAATAAAAGTCTTTTTCCACCATTGACAAGATTTGTGTAATTTTTGACCCAGCGCTTCCTAGTAGTTGACTAGTTTCCTTGATTCCGTGTTTTCACTGTTACATGGTAGGTGGCAGTGTTACGCATCGTCTAAAGCAGGGGTTTTAAAACTTTATGATGCCATAAACGGGACCCCTTGCAACCTTCTTGAGGACCCCAGTTAAAAACCACTGTTCTGCTACATCTACAAATCCAAAAAACAAGCAAATAATCTGTTTTTGTCATTTCTCTGCATCCGCACAATGTCTTTGACAAAAATGCAACTTTCTTTTCATTCAAAATGTTATCTTTATCAAACGTACCCACATAAAAAAAATTAAATTCATATTAAGCTGGATTTATAATGTTGCAGAGGCTCGGTTCTTTCTTTGCATATATTACATATTTGCATATGGGTAGACCAAAGAAACATAAATGTGTCCAATGGTGTGACAGCAAAAATCCAGGGGAGGGGATGCTCTAGGTTTGGGCCTTATCCCGAGCGCTAGGTCCCATCCCAGGAGCGGCTTGGGCCAAATCCCAGAGCCCTCACCCGCTGAAAGCTGGCCATATACGCATATCTTTTCATATCCATTATATGTAAGTGTGAACTAGTGAAAAGGTATATTTGTCAACTACCCATATTTATACAGCACAACATACAGCACTTGGGGGCCTTGACATTTTTGTGAATATGATAAAACATGCTCTCACACTTTAAAGGCGGGCAGGGAAAGAGTTAACAAGCCTATCACAAAAATACTGTATTATTTATTTACTTTAAATACGCTGATATGTTCTGAATTCAAAACCTGTTTTCTTAACAGTACTCATACTTCACATGTGGCACATACAAAACAAGTTTCTCATATAAAACATATAAAACATTCTAGGGCTTGATGTTGTGTTCAATAACACTGAAATAATATGATCATAGACGACTGATCAGCAGAAAGCATGAAACGCACAACCACACCCATCATTTTCTTATAATACCCAGGTCACTCTGCGCTCCCAGGACTAATCCACATCAGCCCGGGGCGCCTAATCTCGTTCCGAACTGGAAAACGTCCAAATTACAGAAGTAAAGTGGTAATCGGCCCTGGGTGCACGGAGAGGGCAGGAAGCGGATATAGATTTTAATGATGACAACGCTTATTATCCCTCTGATGTTGTTTCGTTTTCTTGACTGTTGAATGTTCATTCCGTTGTTTGTTAATGCTGCTAAAAGGCATCTGAGCTATTAAACAGAGATAAACCTTCAGCAGTTAAGCGAAAGCCATTCCACTCTTAAGCACAAAAAGAAAAGGTCCAATACCTCAACAACCTCAACTAGTGGTAACTGCAGCATCATAGTTTTATTACACGACATTCATCCGTGTGTTCCTATAGGCATCAGAAAGGAGAGCTCACAATTTAATCTTTCATTTTCCAGTAATAGACCGTCTTGGACAGACGTCCCGTAGGGAAGGAAGAGGCTGCCTGGCCTAGATGATGGTCTAGAAAGGGGTCAAGGAGGTTTGCCAGAGGTTCAATGTGAAGATCAAGCACAAAACAGGTTAGAAGATTAAAGTGCAAAAGCGAGGAAGAGCCGATGAGAGAAATCACTAAACTCACATTTTCTCCCATCTGCTGATGTTGTTTTTTATCAACCTCTTGTGAGCTTCCAGCACTGGAGCGTCGCTGCTTACTCTCTCTAGCCAGAATTCTTATCGGAAATAAAAAGGACATTTATTTATCGGAGCGGAGGGCAACGTTTAGAGAGCCCAAAATACATCTCCTTGGTCTATTTTTGATCAGCGAATCTGAACCGTTCTTCTTCAGCCCTGAAACATGACATCATTTCAACTCAGCAAATTTCAGCTATTAATAGCAGCAGTTGTACGATTGCGATCCTCCTGAAGTCGTAGCCACCTTTACTGCATGAGGAGAAGACCATTATTCGGACAACACATGCGCAACGTTCTGACGGATATGACAGTATAATGCAAATTCTGAGAAATCTGCTTTTTTATATATAAAGAGAGATAGATAGATAGAAAGAGAGAGAGAGAGAGAGAGAGAGAGAGAGAGAACGAGAGGAAGAGAGAAAGAGTCAGGATCAATAATTGGGGGTTGAAGTATAAAAGACTCAACAAGGTTGCAAAAAAAGAGATAAATCTTTAGGGAACACTGATACATAATGCATAAATAGTTAAGAATAGTAAGCCTACGCAATTCCAAACATAGCCAGAGACGAGAAAAACACAGAGTGTGGCAAGCAGTGGGAGGTCAAGGGTTAACTGGTAAACGAGGGTTTCATCTTCCAGTGGAAATAATGAACGCTTGAGCATAGATTACGCAACACTTTATGGATTTCAGCATGGCCATTTCAGTTCTTTGCAATTCACTAGCCATCAATCACGCTCTTTCTTTTTACGACCTTCATCTAACCCTCCCTTTACATCCCTTCTGAGGCTGGTGTACTTGTGACTCCCAACACAAGTACATCGCTCTGACTGAATACATTCTGACAGCATCCCGGCATCCAAATTCACAAGCTATTACATACTGAAGCATTTCAGAGTAGAATTAGTACGTCCCAAATCGCATTTTGCTAAATTGAGTATCTTTCAAGTAGCGGGATGGTGTGCTAATCCTGGTGAAGAGTACAGATTCATGCACACTGATTGGATGATATTATCTCAGTGCAAGGAGTTTATTGATGCTGTACAGAATAAATAAATGATATCATATAATAAATATTACACAAGAAACAACAAACGAAGGAAAGCTGAAACACCACGTGTTGTAATTTGAAGTGTTTGAGATTTTGCGATACTCTTTTTCTATGCATACTTTTAATGCACGTAGACGAATTTGCATGTGCAAATGAACAGTCAGATAGAAGCAGATTGTTCCTGTTGCTCAGTGGTAGAGCGTTGCGAAAACAATGCCAAAGGTTGTGGGTTCCAATCTCAGGGAGCGCATAAATTAAAAAAACAATGTATTTCCAACTGTATAATGCACTGTAAATCGCTTTGGATAAGAGCGTCTGCCAAATGTGAGGTCTAACATTGGATGTCATGTTTGCTTCTTATGCAATGACTTTAATTGAAGTGTCAGCTGTGGTCAAGTAGCCTACATGGAAAAATACAATACATATACGTTTAAATTAAGAGAAGTCAGATCTTTTGACACAGGATTAAAACAATAACATCTTTAGATTTGCTGCTGGATTACAAAAGGTTTGATTTTGTTGAAATTCAACAGATACTGGACTGGAAAGGCCTAAAAACATGCCGGTCAAAAGAAAATTTTGAAGGGTTTCTTATTTTTGTCTGTGGCTGTATCTATCGCACTAATCTATTGTGCACAATGGTGAGGTTGCTAAGCCGAACAAATGGTAAAATGCACCGTAAATATTCTAGAGATATAACATCCTTGTGTGAGGAATAAACATATTCAGTGAAAATCTTGCCTTGACAGCTGCGATCACCGTTCACTTTCATTGGGGAAAAGATCAGCTTGGGCATTCAAGAACCGAGTCCATTTTGACGTGTTGTCAACGTTTTGACAACAAGAATTGCTCAGCAAGATAACGCCTATGTTGACAAAGCACAGGCCATGTTAGACATTTTTAATGTACATCAAGTATGCATGAGGTGGCCGCCTACAATTACAAAGTCAGCTTTTGTCTACCGAAAACTCCGAAACGCCTTATGATTAAACATAACACTCAACGTTCAGCCTTCTTCCGAACATCAGCTGTCACGGTTAAATGTGTTTTGACACGGCAGCCGATTACAATTGACAGTCCCGATTATCAAGCGCTAGTCTTGCGGAGCTGACGTACTTATGCTAAAGCAAGCGACGTGTCCAAAAGTTGCCGCTTGACTTGCCAAACGCTCCCATTCAAAAGTGATCTCTCCAATCCTTCCCGCTCAGATTTAATCACATATAAGTAATTACTGATTCAATTATGAATGGGCAACTGTCAGCGTGTACTGAAAATTAAACGAGGTGTTGAAGTTTCCACATGGCGTGCTAATATCATTAATCATCTCTGCTTAGAAACACCTGGTCACCGCTAGCATGCTAAATACTCGGTGTATCATTAACCGCTGGGACAGATCAGTATTTCGTTTGGATAAACCCGAGATCACAGGATGCTCTCTACTGTATTATGTGCCTGTTGTCGGTATGATTAATGATGCTCTGCAACCACAACAGTAAATACAGTAGTGGCCAAAATCAACAATCTTCCCTCTTTATTTAACGCTGTTATTAAAGATGTATTAAAATGTTGTATGCGTGTCGTTGTGCTTCGAGTGTAAACTGAAGAATTGAGAATCATTTAAAGAGGCTTGGCAATATAAAAACACAACACATGAGCAAAGCTTACTACAATAAATAGGAAAAAATTCATAAATGATAATATTGTCCTCAATATTTGCGTTCTTTACTTTAAGCTTTTTGTTTAAATGCATTTTTGTAATATTTGAGTAATAACCCTTATGTGCTGTAGTTTGCCTTTTTGCCATAATAATAAATAACTTAAAAGTTTACCGTTTGTAAATTTGATACCATCCACCTCACATTTTGATGGTTTCATCTAACCTAAGCGGGTATTGAATGCAAATATTGTACAATTACTCTGTCCAGACAGCACTTGTGGCCACTTCTGTACATTTCAGAGAAAATAAACAACAATATTTTGGGAATCTGGTGCATTGTAAGAAACAGTCAAGGATATTGATTTCATCATAGAGTCATGAATAATAAATGTTATGCTTAAGCGAACAGTACACTGCCACTGCAATGTAAGTTTGGGCACATCTATGCATTCTGTATTAAAGGCACAATATGTAGTACATTTACATGTATGCATTTGGCAGACACTTTTATCCAATATGTATAATATAATGCTGTGTAAGTATATGCAATCCCTTGGGATCAAACCCATGACCTTGGCGTTGTGAATGGAGAGACAGGTAATACAGTTGTTCGCCAAATTTGTTAGACACATTTTTTATTCAACAAAATTAAATAGGCTTGTCAAAATGATTATAACATGTCCAATGTCGAATATGTTATTATGGTTATATAGTTTTGCCAAATACAAACAGTACAATCCAATCTGAATGAGTTACGCCAACAAAAGTCATTTGTAAGGTTCAGGGCAGGTAAAGAAATACTCCCGAAAGTAACAACAGCACATAATCACTTTATATTGTGTAGCCTGTAAACCTCGATTTGCAGAATAAAGCCCAACTCCCACTGAAAACCTTGTAATTTAGAGTTTACAGTCACAAAAGACCCTCAACTTCACAAGAAACTGGATCTCTTTGGAACTAACCTTCCAAATACACCGGTTCAATAGCAAGTCCCTGGCAAATACTATGGCTCATCTGTGCGGTAATTTATTTACTTTTTTTTGCAAGCGACAAATTCGGGTTTGAGGGAGAATTAAAGTAACTTTTAAAGCAAGATCTCTAGATAATGACGAGGAAGAGGAGAAGCACTCAGAGGGAAACGTTGTTTGTCATTTTCTGTCCGAGTGAGGCTTGACTTAATTATCTAAAACAAATCAGTCCCTGCCTCCTTCTTTCCCCCGAAAAACCCCCATGTCTGAATCGCCAGGGACACAAACAGTCAATGGCAATTCATTATAGAGAGATCTGAATCGCTTCCATTTCTAGAGCCATGGATTGGAAGGACCAAGAAGGGCTTAAAGATAGCGTATCACAGGCAGTTTCTGCCAATCTCATATTAATCTTGAGTGCCTATACAGTAGTATTTCATACGTCTATCAGTTTCAAACGATTTCCAAATCCAGCGTTACATCCACCGTTTATATAACATCCATCACTTAAATGGCATGAACAAATAGACACACCTAAACTTCACCATTGCAAGAGTAACAAGCGGCGCAACTCATCTTGACGCAGCGCAGATAATCTTGATGGTAAATGGATCTCGCTCATCGGTTGGCTCGTGGGCGAGCTCTATCTTTCGCCTTGCCGTGCTTTTCCAGAAGAATGGCCAATGAAAGGAATAGGATCCCTGTGACGACATAGGGATCCAGACTTATAATAAACTTTCCGAAACAAGTTGTAGTGCTGGGGGAGTGTATCAAGTACAGAAATACTACATCATACATTAACATGCCTGATACTAAAAAATTATAATCTTACCGATGTCTTGACCACTTGTATTTCAGTCACTGTTGTTAAAATCTAGTGCAACGGCAAAACGGAAGTTCTTCTTCTCCTTTTTTTGCAAAACTGAAGTTATTATACACTGCTTTGAGAAAAGGCGAAAGTGGAATGACGTTGTTGTGAAAAAGGCCGATTGCTATCTGGCCCACAACAGCCCATCTCTTACATCTGAAGTTGCATGCTATATCAAAAATATCACAAAATATTGTTTACTTATCACAAAATATTATTTACATTATCGCATCACATATTGAATTATTTAACTTCTCGCTTCTCACCCCCTGCTCACATATCTATATATTATTTGGTATATATAGATATGGAGATATGAAGCCGGGTCTTCAATTTAGCCATAAATCACGTTCATGGCCAAGTCTGACTGCTACGAAAAGTAATAGCACATCTCTCTTTAAAAAGCCACAAATTGTGCAAGATGAGTTACAGTACTTTGGGTTAGAACTCAAACTCATTATTAACCACGATACAAGCAAAAGTCAGAGAGAAATATCTTGCAACATTCATTTTGGTGAAGCCATTTGGAAAAAGTCCAATTTGCATCAGACAATACACAAAAATCGCTCTGAAATAAACACCCACGATTACTTAAACACAAATTGTGACGACTATACACCCAACACAAGATCAACATGCTGCCATATTTACAAGCAGCCTCGTGGTTTACAGCATTTAAAACGTGTGAATATTCAGCACTTTCACGTGAGATTTTGGCTCCAGATGAAAGCGAAGGAAATAAACACCCTTAAGGAGATGACAGTAAACCAATCCGTTTTACTCCGCATGCTTTGGGTTTAGCTCTTTTGTGTCGCTGGTGTGAAAAGCCGTTGTTAACATTCAATTAAGCAGCGCTGTTCATGAAGCCGAGCATGATCAGATAATAGTTTGGGGTCAGGTGTCATCCCTACTGGACTGAGAGCTATATTTATCATCCACCCTCCTAGAACCACGCAGCCTAGGCAACTGAACCTCACGTCTCTCGTCTACAGTACAAATGAACCATTTCAGGACATCTTTAATACATGCTGCAAAACAAAATAAGAAAAGAAAAAAGCACAAAGTGAATGTATACGATGCGGCTTTGACAGCAGGAACATCACAACATAACTAGAAATTCCATTTCTGAAATGTCAAGAAACCTGTGGTGAAAACGTCCTGTTCTTCAAATCATATGTGACGTTATTTATTCATCGAATGCAGTTATTCGTTTAAAGGAAAAGTTCAAAATGACAAAATTGTCACCATTAACACGCCCTCTTGTCATTTCAAATCTGACTTTATTCGGCATTCCTGCAAAACACAAAAGAAGTTCCCCAATGACTTGAATTGGTTTTGCATCCATACAATGAAAGTCAAATGGTCAAATTTTAATTTTAAAGGCGAGCATTTTAGTTGCAGTTAACTCCTGTGCTTGACTTTTTACTTAATAATACTGAATTGCATAATTTTCATTAAAGAAATTATTATAATGCAAAAAATATATCCAGTGATCACTGTATTATAGTACTACATTGTGGTAATGTACTGGTCACTTATGCTGACATAAAGAAATAAAGAATTACAATTATTGCTATTATCATTTAAAAAAAACATACTAGGTGCATTTTGGAAATAAAATTGTAGCTATTGAATACCTTTCCAGCCTTCCTATAGACATAACTTACAAAATAACATTACATCTGCCACTGCATGGACTCCATAAGGAGGAAACGATAAAGCAAGTATGAAAAGAAAGAGTTTTGTGAATCTGACCAGTAGGACTGCTGCTATCTGGGAAGAGAATCTCTGCTTTGAGATATTGGCCAGAGGAGAAAAATGAAGCTCCCTCATCTAATAAGACGAAAGCGATATGCATTAACAATACAGATTATGCTGCAGTTGTGTGAGGTTTAACAGTCCGCCCGTCAGGCAAACCATAAGCCGCAGGTTTTCACATATTAAGAGATTGAAGGGGATTGCTGAAATCCCATTTTAATACAGTGTGATATATAGCATATATCCGAGGAAGCTTTGCGGGGAGCTAAAGAAACTCGAGATGAGCAACAGTCTAACAACTAGGCAACACAGATCAACAAGCAAACAGCGTGAGCCCCGGGGCTTTCCATTGTGTGATTCATCTATTTACTGTGTATGCTGGAGGTCATACAGACAGAATGCCCATGAATGACTGGAAAAAGGAAACTGATACAGCGAAATAGCTAAAAATATTCTTGATTCAGTCACAGCTTCTTGTACAACAAACTGACAAATGTTGGTCCTCAAATCTAAAAAGTTACTAGTTTAAAGCATTAGAGATAAGATGAATTAAATATGTCACATTAACGAAAACGCAAAAGCAAGTTTTTGATTATTCGACGTCAACTTTAAAAACAAAAGATCGTCAATTGTCCTCAGTGCTGTAAGTCACTATGGATCCGCTACAGTAAATGTAAATCCTGTAAACATTCCTAATACCAAACCAAAAATCTGCCATATTAGATTGTATATACATTTTTGCATTAATATAAATAAATTCATACTTTCTAAAAAACTGTTCAAACATGTCTACCAAATAGGACAATTATTCTACGGGTCCCATTGAAGACTAAATGTAAATGAAATGCAAAAGTAAATTACTGGTAAAGCTTTAAACATTTCTATTGCTAAAGTAGATTAAATGGAACAGCAATGTGCAGGCAACACAAAGGTCACGAGTTTAAATCCCACAGAAAACAAATCCTGATCAAATGCATACCATTCAAGGTATAGACATAAAATGTAAAAACTAAACCTTAAAGGTCCAATGTGTAATCTTTAGATCTGCTAGATGGCGCTAAATTTCATACACTTGACCTTTAAAAAATACATTTTGTAATATTTAACTAAAAGCTGTGATTTGTTTCTTAAAAAAGAAACTCCATTAAATCAGGTCCCGCACAGCTACCTGTACAGTATAGATGACAAAAAAAATGTATTCTACGTGTGTGTTACCAGTAATCACCCCACATCCAAACAACCACTTCCTCCTCATTACAGCCCCGATGAATTTGATTTCTGTGCCACTAATCATGAATAATAAATAACACAATGAAGAGCTTCAAAGTATATTTGTGCTGCTTTTAGTCTTGTCCTTCAAGGTACCCCTGTTAAGGAAAGAAAATGCAACCCAAGACGATCCCGACTGCTTGGCCACCGGCCCAGAGCCGATGACTGGAGTAATGTAGCGCCACTGTCGGACCACACCAACAAGCTATTTAGGACGAAGGTCAATTTACATACGTTATGAAGAATGGAACGCCATGCGCAACATGATGCTAAAGGCTGATTTAATGTTTCAATTACAACATCGTGCTATAGGGTTTAGCCACCTGACGGATACGGGGGGTATCACATGTATTGTTTATGATACCGCTGCGGCGCGGGGGAGAATTCAATATCAATGCACGCTTTTATAATGCACACGCACACAACATAATACCTTTTGTTGTAAAGGATACATCTAGATTGTCACTACTTAGTCATTATTTGGAAATCTTTTGTGACTAATTGGAAATGGCATTTACGTTCAATAAAGGAAAACCGGTTTTATGCACACCACAGACACATAAATGATGTCGGACACCAAACCAAAAATGTTTATAATTGATGTCATTTAGCATTTTTACTAACATTTACAAATCACCTATTAAAAAAATATCAATACTGTTTTTAAACAGCTGTCCCACATATATCCCGTATGTCCTGCTGCGCTTTCTTTCCTTACAAACGTAATGAAAAAGCAATGAGTTTAAAACATTAAATAATAAATCAATAATTCATGTTTTTGATCTTCAGAATGGGGGTGTGAGTTAACAAAGGACAAAACAACACATCAATGTCATATAGTAAATCCAATGCTGCCTGAAACACAGCATCCATCCATCTGAACAAGCTTTGCAATACGTCTATGAGCAAAACAACAGATAAAAGATAAATGCACTACACTTTCTCAGCGTTCAGCTGTGAGCCCACCTCCACTTAACCTCTTTCCCTGGTGGTCATGAAAGACCCCCGGCTATGATTGACTTGTGCTCGACAGAAGACACTGAGGTTGGGGAGGAAGTGAAGTCGTTATCTGAACTCCATCAGACCCAAAGGCACTGCAGCTACAGCAGGCAAACCACAGGAAGACAACGTCTCTTGCAGGATGTGTGAGGAGGGTTTACCTGTGTCAAAGTCACAATTCCATGTCTTAACATAAAAAAATATTAAATATCAAATATTAATTCACTCTATAGTTTAAAACCTGCAGATAAATCCTCCTTTCTGTCGAACGGAAAAGAAGATATTCTGAGAAATGTCTGCAGTTTTCTGTCCATATAATGGAAGTCAAAGGATTACCAACATTCTTCTTTTGTGTTTTCATTTGTGCTATAATGTGATGACTGAATGACTAAATGATGAAAGTTGTAATTGTTGTAGATGAACCATACCTTTATTATGAACCTGACTATAATTGGTAACACCTTGGCAATTTTGTGAAAATGTCAACCTAACCATGAGAAAATGTTGTTTTTAGCAGCGGTTTTTACTATGGTAACGTCACATATATCAACATTCGGTGGTTCAAATACCCATTCAAGGTTTTTTTTAGGTAAGTTCCATTTTCAGGATTGTCACATCCATAACGGTACATATTCCTCATAATAAAGTAACTATTTTATGTTCTATAAAGAGACAATCCTTCTCCATTCATTGGATATTATTCCTTCGGGGTTCGTGCATATAAATTCACGGAAATCCTACCAAAAAACCCCTGAAAAACTGTGTCCTTTTTTGTCATATCCATAATCCATGTTTATTTCCCTTTTTTAAAAATAGAAAATGTGTTCATAGACTGACATGTTTAGACTCTATCAACAAGGGCTTGGTAAAATATAAACAGATGGTTCAATATATTTGTAACAAATTCATTCTCTCGTTCACTTTCCTAACACCTACAAAAGGTCAGACCAGGTAGAAACAGATTTTTACACTGTTAAAAACAACAACGGAAAAAAAGTAAATGTATTGGTAATGTCCTTTCTGGACAAACTCTATGAATTTTCCGTGAACATTTAAACACAACGCAATTCAGTGCAAAATATACAGACAAAACTAAAAAAATCCATACGTAAAATTCTCTCATATTTATTTAATACATTGTGCCTTGTTTCTTTTTTTATCGTACCTTAACATGCTGCACATTTTCGAAACATTAGAAAAGAAGGAATTCAGAGAAAAATGGACTGGTGCTCTCGTGTTAACATGAAGCAGCAGGTGGAAGAAACAGCAGTGGAGTCGTGACAGCTGCATCTCAAATTTGAACTGTGAAGCCCTCGCACAAGACCGGATCCCTCTCCACCTGTAATCCAGCTGACGTGAGCTTTGAGCAAAGCACCCACAACAACTTCAGGAGGACATTGCGGAAGAGCCAAATTCACAAAGAGCAATGAAAAACTTACAATCAGAAGTTTATATAGATATCCAAAGTGGATTCCTGATCCTAAATATGAGAAACATAATGGTCATGCGATATGTAGGCTAGACTTGTACAGAGAGGCTATAGCACATGTCTTATAATGCTGCCAGAGATCATAGTGATCTGTGATGTTTGATAAAGATCTGGGTTGGGAAATGTCTACCAAATTGGCATCGGACGATGGCTACAGTGGAACATGGCGATGGACGATGACATCGAGCTTAAGCAAAGACACATCTTCTTTATACAAAGCGAGCTGGGCAGTTATAAATTCAGGAGTGTGTCATCTGTACAGCGCGAGCTTCACAGTTATAAAGCCAGGCTGGTCTGATCTGTAAAGTGCAGGTTTTATGCCCATTAGCTTTGTTCCTTTTGGTTTACAATACAATTTGCAGCCCGCGCGAGTGTCACGTGACGAAAGTGAAACATTTGTTGGAATCACCATTATTATTCCCCTGCAATGACTGTAGCTCTTTTCATAGAACACAAAGAAGGTCAAATAAACGATAGAGCTCATTTATAATGGAGACACTTGAGGTAAAGTGAGGTAAAAAAAGTCAATACAACAATGACAAAAGGGTTAAAACCAGAAACCTTAAAATAACTAATGCACATTTTGGTTGACTAAATATCTGCAATATAATCTATTTGCAGTTACATTCTAATCCAAATATTAGATAACATATATTGACATTACGGTCACTGTGAGAGAGAGCGTTAGAAGGGTGGAACAGAATGAAAGAGATGTGGGTGTGGATATGGCGAAATGGTACTGTCAGAGCTCTCCGCATTTTGACTCCAGTTAAATTGATGCCAAAAATAATGCGTTATGCATCGAAATGTGCCTTTGCAAGAAAAGATGCTCTGAAACCAAATCTCTTCCCAAGGAGAACAACAGAAATTAAAGTTATTTATAGAAGCAGGTTTTTTTTAGCTCCTTCTCTGGCCGCAATATCAATACACCTTCAGGGAACGGGTCGGATCAGCACGGAAGATGAATCACCCATCGGGTCATTGTTTTTATTTTTTAGTAACTTACTGTAAAAGCTTCCGGGCAGAGCGGATCCTAGATGTCTGGGGGCCCAAAGCAAACCTTTGTGGGGTCCTTGCAATAGTTAAATTTAGATAGACATAACTGTAAGCTATGAGAAATAAAAATGTAAATAATTCTTTAGCTAAAGTAACGCGTGGTTCTGGAACCATCTAACTGTTAACTGTTAACAAGAGCGGTGTGTTTTTACTAACCAAATGAGTGATCAACAAAAACAAAACATGATAAATATAGTTTACTCAAGAAAGCTAAGCATACGAAAACACATCAATGATTATCTAAATGCGATGACACAAAAATGACATACTATCATGGGCAATACAGTGACATACAGTGGATTGCAGTGGTGTGCATTATAGCTGACACCCACATGAACACTGCACAGCTGGTTTTGTGACTGTAAGTCATTCCCTTTAAACGCTATTGAAGTTACAAGCGTGTATATTTTTACGTAGCCTATGTAACTTAATTCAGACTATCGAATGTCCAAGGTCAAACCTACTTTATGCTAGTGGATTAATACTGAATTTGTAAATCTGTCCTTGCACAATTCGACAAAACTAAATAACACTTTGAAAAAGTACAAAAGCACATGCTTTCTTGTTCTTTTGCGCTGCGTTGTTGGCGTTCTTTTTCGCTATAGACGGATAGCTCTTTATAGCCATGGCCATATGTAAACATGCTTCACATCATGCGCAGCGCATTTCATCACTTGCCGCGCACTACACGATGTCCGAGACCTATCACACAAAAAACAAATGGTGCTATATAGCACTAAAAGAGGTTCTTTGGCTCGTAATCATAGGGGAACCATTTTTAGTGCTATATAGCACCTATTTTAAATGGTGCTATATGGCACCTTTATCAAATGGTGCTATGTAGAACCATTAAAGGTGCCATATAGCACTTTATGCTTAATGGTGCTCAACAGAACCAACAATGGTTCTCTGGATCATAATCATAGGAGAACATCTATATGGCACCTACTTATAAAGAAGCGTTATAGCATTTATCAAAAGGTGCTAGGTAGAACCATAACAGGTGTCGTATATTGTTTTAATTTATCTAGTAGGGCTCATTTTAATGCCAGATACTACCATAGACAAGTTGAAATGCTTTAATAAATGACACTTATTAAAAAACATTTTTAATCGTATCAAAACACCATAACACCATAGATTAAAAAACCTTTAAATTTATGCATTTAAGCAGCAAATAAAATATATGCTTAAATAAAGGGAATAAACAGAGGCAATACAAAATTAGATTAGATTCAACTTTATTGTCATTACACATATACAAGTACAGTGTAACAAAATGTAGTTTAGGTCTAACCAGAAGTGCAATTAGCAGGTGCAGGATATACAGTTAGAATAAATACAGGATACAATTTATTTCTTACCACTGAGCTACAGGAAACTTGCCTCTGGAACCACTTCTGTCCAGCAAACAGTTTGCGAGTTATCGCTGATGATGTAAAAAACCTACTTTTGCGAACTAGTCCTTGGTTTTTCGACCGATCGGAACCAAACCAATGCAGATGACTTCTGTGGAGTGTGAATGTGAATAACTAACTAAGTTTA
This sequence comes from Barbatula barbatula, assembly GCF_947034865.1. NCBI lineage: Eukaryota > Metazoa > Chordata > Actinopteri > Cypriniformes > Nemacheilidae > Barbatula > Barbatula barbatula. Next base: position 21,327,280 of record NC_136774.1, read on the forward strand.
CTACTTGTGTAAATGTTCCATTTCAGTGTTTTCAATGTAAAAAATGTGCAATAAATTCTTCAAACTGTAATCAAATGTTCATGGCTTACCTCAACCTCAAACAGCAACCCTGGGTCCTCCTTGAACAGTGCAGGTAAGAGCAAAATAGCTGCTTCCAACAGTAGGCCTTTAAATACAATAACCTCATTAGGTTGACATAACATGGTGGATGCTTTCACCAAATACTTGTTTAGTTTTTTAAACATTCATTACTGTGCAGACAGAAACATGCAGGGAGACTATCTAAGCAGTGCAGATTGAATTACCTTTTTTAGTCTGCCATTTACACAGTCCTCAATTTTGCGCCTGAATCTCTTTTTCAGGGGACTCTTCAAGGACTCGAGGTGCCATTACAGACAGCTGCGCAAGAAGTCGTTGGTCCACATCAACAGATGTGTGGTCTCTCAAAATCCAAAGTAGCTTCCGATTAAGTAAAAAAGACGCGTATTAAAATATTGCTATAACTCAATTAAAGGAGCCAATTAATATACTACTGTACTTACTATTTTGGCCAGTCTAAAACACGTGAACTCAGAGAGAGCCTCCTCTGTGCTGTGGTTGGACATAAAATTTCTTTGGTAGCATTTAATCAGTGCCAACTTTTCTTTTCTGAGCTCTATATTTGGTCGAAGCTTCTCAGTTTCCACCTTCATTGCTCACAGATGTTCCTTGATGCTTCGTTCATCTTCTCCGGCATCTACCTATTAAGGGAAGTTAAATTGTCATAAATGAGGGTTGTCAATAAAATGTAACAAATAAGTGTCAATACTAAAGTGATCAATGACATTATAACCTGTTCCAGTCAACTATGCCATGTTATGTTTAAATAAGGCACAATACTAAACTCACCGGCCACTTTATTATGTACACCTGTCCAACTGCTCGTAAACGCACATTTCTAATCAGCCAATCACATGGCAGCAACTTAATGCATTTAGGCATGTAGACATGGTTAAGACGATCTGCTGCAGTTCAAACCGAGCGTCAGAATCAGGCAGAAAGGTGATTTAAGTGACTTTGAACGTGGCATGGTTGTTGGCCCCAGACGGGCTGGTCTGAGTATTTCAGAAACTGCTGATCTACTGGGATTTTCACACACAACCATCTCTAGGGTTTACAGAGAAGGGTCTGAAAAAGAGAAAATATCCAGTGAGCGTCAGTTCTGTGGGAGAAAATGCCTTGTTGATTCCAGAGGTCAGAGGAGAATGGCCAGACTGGTTCGAGCTGATAGAAAGGCAACAGTAACTGAAATAACCACTCGTTACAACAAAGGTATGCAGAAGAGCATCTCTGAATGCACAACACGTCGAACCTTGAGGCGGATGGGCTAAAGCAGCAGAAGACCACACCGGCTGCCACTCCTGACAGCTAAGAACAGGAAACGGAGGCTACAATTCGCACAGGCTCACCAATATTGGACAATAGAAGATTGGAAAAACGTTGCCTGGTCTGATGAGTCTCGATTTCTGCTGTGACATTTGGATGGTAGGGTCAGAATTTGGCGTCAACGTCATGAAAGCATGGATCCATCCTGCCTTGTATCAACGGTTCAGGCTGGTGGTGGTGTAATGATGTGGGGGATATTTTCTTGGCACACTTTGGGATTTTATGAGTCCGAAAAACATGGATACGTAAAGAACTTACTCTTTTGTACCTTTTTAGGCAGCCACTGTGTCCACATACAACAAAGAAATGTGGCTCACTTTCATGGAAATACTGCAGGTGTCTGAGGTATTTGTTGTAAGTGAATGTTCTTACATGGCAATTAGGGCACTGGTACATCAATTGCAGAATACTTGAACCTTACCCAAAAAAGTTTCACAGAATTCCCCCAATTCGATATCTTTTAGCCGCTGGCAAACTTGAACAGAAGTCCATCTCATAAGGTCTGTCATAATCTAAAGAGAAAGATAAAATAAAGGTGAATGTTAGCCTATAACATTATCTGCTATTATGCCTACATGAAAACCTGAATTACTCATATCTGCTAGAACAGTAGTTTAACACAATTTAAACTGAACAGTTACTGTAAATCAGTTAAATGACCACAAGGCCATTAAATGTCTTAAATCCAATTCATTAACACTTGCAATGAATCGCTTACTGTAAATACAGATACACAAAATATACACGTAATTATGAAACCAAGGATATTTCGTTACACTTTACTGTTTGTAAACTTATCTCTGTTACGTTAAATGAACCCTGTTTTTTTTAGTCTCGAGGTTAACGTTAACGTTATGTGTCTCGAGCTTTGTAGGTTGGTTCGTTTTTTTGTTTAAAACTAGCAATTGCAGCTGGTTCGACTTTGTTGGTGTTTTTTGAGCGTGAATGGGATGGTAATCGCATATTAAAGAAAACTAAATCTGCAATTTAGCGTTACCTTACGCGGTTGGTTTGGCTCTGTCACAAACTGTATAAGTTAAAGTTACGTTTGCAAATACAAATGAAAAATGTCGCCTGTAGAATACATTTTGTAAAGATCCTATTTCTGTGGCACTGTTACTCACCTCGATATATATTTGATTCTTTTCCGTCTGAATCCGCGTCCAACGATGAAGTTTTCTCCTCAGGAAGCTTTGAACTCGCGCTTGCATGGTGCGTCCACCTGATTGGCGAATGGTTGCTAGGTTACGTGACGTGCTCTGGTCAAAGGTAGTTCTTAGCAGGTCCTACTCAGGTTTTTTTTTTTAAAAAAAGGTCCTACTCAGGTTTTTAGCGATTTAAATTCTTGTTCATGGTGGGATTTTATAATCTATGTAAATAAGATTAAAGATGGTACGGTCTAAACCTTTTATAAATGAAATGTAACTATATATGTAAGATATAATTTAAAACAATGGTGTGATAAAAAACACTTCCAACTCATTTATGTGGGCAGGACACATAACCATTGTTGTATTATGTCTAATATCAAGACTAAAGTTATTGAGAATATTGAGAATGCTTTTGATAATCTATCTGAATATTGCCAATTTATAATTTATTATATTTTGCTTTTCACCCAGTATGTGACACACTAAAGACATTGGAAATTAGTAGTCTACTTGAATGCAGTTTCCAACAGAAAGGTCATTATATAAGCTTAAATCACAAAACATTCATATATAATATTTCACTAAATAACACAAAACAAAGTTAATATATGAGAAAAAGGCAATAGCCCAAAAATTTAGTTTGTGATATAATTTCGGTGACTTCGCACACCCATGTGAAGTTACTTATCCATTTACATTCATTCAAAGACTACAGCCGTTCACCATGTTTTAGCTTTCTCTCATCCTCCTTTCTCCTTCCACATAATTTAAGCTACAACTAACAGCTCTCACATCCCAGAATTATCTTGTTGTTTATGTTGTTTTCAATCCTTTCCCCAACTAAAGAGACTAAGAGAGAGTTGAGATCCTAAATAACTATATACTGAGGGGTTAACGGTTTACTTGTACGGCAGTGGTGCTATATAGCACCTTAACAACCCCAAAGAACCAATGAAGAACCGCTGAAGAACCATACAGGTGCTTAACTGGTTCTTTATACAGTAGCGGTGCTATATAGCACCTCAATCATCCCGAAGAACCGGTGAAGAACCGGTGAAGAACCATTTTTTTTCTGTGTGTATTTTGTCAAAGTAATTAAATAAATGAAGTATTAATATCCGCAAGTTATACATTTAGTGTCTTGTTTACATTATTGTGTTTTTGATTCCGTACTCAAGGGGGCCCCCTGGTGGTGCAGAGGCCCAACGCAACCTGCGTAGTCCGTGTATAGGGAGGATCGGCTCTGCTTCCCGGGCAGAAGTCTACCAGCTCCCGTTTCACACAGACATCCATTTGACGCTTCACATTGTAATTTAGCTTTGATCCAAAACAAATGTGGCTGAGGATGAGCCATAAAAGGAAAGCTGATGGTGATGTTGCCAGTGTCAAAAGCCCGTTCTCCATCTACAGTACATGTGTCCACAGGTTAAACGGACCACCCAGATGCATAAACTAAACAGTATTCAAATCAGTTTACGAATGGAAACAGAACTGTTGCCAACTTATTTGGCATTGGCCAACAAGTTAAAAAAGTAGACACAACTACTGTAAATATGAGCGTCTCGCCATAAAACCTGAAACGTAACACCATGTTCAAACTAAATATTTATAAAAGCCTCTGATCAGATATGGTGGTTTGATTGGATTACATGTTTTGCGTGACCGATTTCAATCGTCCAGACTGTATGCACAAGGTGACATTTACACATGTTCTCTCAGACTGTAAACAAAAGGTGATTTCATAATAACAGCTCCGTCCTTAGCAATAAACAGATCTAAACAATGTGTGTATGAAATAAACACCATTTTAGGAAACAACGCGTGTAACAGGATAGTAATACTAGTAGGATTTCACGATGAAATCTATCATTGTAGTATTGGAGGCAAACATTGGATGTGCAATTTACAACAACTAGGTTATGAAATTAGGATTGAAAAAAATTGAATAATCATAAATTCAGAAGTGAAATATAGATCAGATGTTTCATATTTCTTCCACATGACAACATGACAAGAAAACGTTAGTTACGTGATCACTTCAAAATATCTTCTTTTGGTCATGATACAGGTTTAAAATGACAAGAGGGTGAGTAAATGATGAAAGCATTATTACAATTTTGGATGAACTATCACTTTAGGTTAACCATGAATCTGGGCTTGTCAATAAGCCGTTTACCGGATGTACTATAACTGCTATCGAATCAATCCCTCTTTATTGGGTTTGCATTGTTTCGTGATATAACAACTAGACTATTTATAATTCATACACCCCTTATTATATTGGATATTATATGGACACTATTGGCAGCTTACCATTTCAACTATTCCGAACATCTTGTTTTGTTCATTTAGACCAATGGATATGAAGTCACGGGTGAACTGTGTTTCCAAAACACGAATGCCGACCAAGATAAAGACTGTAAATCCAGTGTTATTCGCTCAATAGATGGAATTGTATTCCCATTTCCTCATCAAACTAAGTTTATCCATCTGCAATGTGAGAACAGATGTAAATTTAATTGAGCGGGAAAAGTGTCCTTTTATTGAAGAACTTGCCAGTGTTCCAGTAAAGAAATGCTGAAATGAAGGAGATTGAACTCTCAGAAAAGCACTAAACCAATTATTAAATAAAAAATATTGGAAATAGTCTTTCATCATTTACTCGCGTGTCATTCCAAGACTGTAAGACTCACTTTCTCCATATTTTGACCCTGGCCCCTACTGACTGTCATTGTACGGACACAAAAAACACATTTCTCAAAATATCTTCTTTTTTGTGTTGCACGGAAGAAAGAATCATATACGAGTTTTGAAAGACGTGAGGGGGAATAAATGATGACAGAATTGAAAAGGTTTATAATGAAATAGTTGTATTTTTCACGAACTGCCAAGATCTACTGACTTCAAACTAGAATAAAATACAAAACTGTCTCGTGCCTTTTAGTGCTACCTCGTGGAGGATGTGTAATATTTTGTGATGACTTATTAATGGAAAGAGCATAAAAATAGCAAAAGAAGGGATTGGAGTTTCATGTTCTTCCTTCAGACTCTGATATTCAATTGTTTACACCTCCAGCCCTGTCTGAACGCCGCTCAGGTCCTACATCAGCAAGTTGGGTTTAATATGCGATAATCTTATCTATGAGCTTCAGTTTATCAGCCAATATCACCTACAAAAATTACTTTTATTTTTCAAAGACAGTTTTCACGTTCCAGCCATGTAATACATGAAGTAAGGTGAAATACAAGTCAATAAAAAGATGATTTGATTTACAAGACACAGATTTTACTACAAATGACTGTAATGACATTAGAGATTGAACTAGCGTTCATTCTTATGACACAGCGTTCTGCATTATGAATGAAAAAAATAAACAAAACCATGCTCACATCCATCCTAACACAAAACCCTCTGCTCAGTCTAATCATATTTTTTTCAATCATTACATGGTTAAAGAAATTCTGCAGAAGCGTGCATGGCCCTTTAAGGTAAAGAAGGCTTTCTTCACAATCCTGTGCAAGCAATTCAACACATAAGACAAAATGCACATACATCTAAATAAAATTGCCTATTGTGTCCATGCATAGAGCTGTCAGATTCTTCTCACATGCGCGCAGACCGTTGACAGAATGCATCAACGCTTTCATTTAAAGCCGATATGGTCAGGCTGTTCCCCGCACAGGAACGCACTCCGGCCAAATCGTACAAGCTCTCTGAATAAAAAAAAGGTTTCACGACTGCCATTCATCCTGATCACTGTCAGATAGAGCAGTGGTTGTAAATGAAAGTCTTTTCCAATCATGCAGAAAGGTGATAATGGTTTCTGTGATGAGAAGAACTGGCGGGGACTTCATTTGACTCCAGGCGTGTTATAAAGGATTCTAAGCTGTGAAAACGTCTAATTAAAGATCTGCGGACGGCACACGTGCAGCGAGGGTTCAGTGTGTTTGTTAAACTCAATTCTGAAGTATTATTAGAGAGCAAGACCCATCAAATTAACAGCGTGAACTTGGATGAACCCTGTGCAAATACTGAAAATATCATAATGTCTTCTGGTACATAAGATCTTGAAATAAAACCTTGAAGAGAACATTACCGTAAACCTTTTTAAGGACACCCTGTAAATCCAAACGGGGCAAATATATGAATATAAAACAAGGGATATTTCATTCATAAGAGACTGTTGATGAAAAAGTTGAGGTTAACCTGGGCTACTTTTCACCGCAGAAGATATCTCAGGGTCGGTTGATTTTTCAAAGGCATTTTCTATGTAGGCATTAGAAACTAGAAATGTCCACAGATATTGTCCTGGAAAAGACGGCACATTTAAGACACGCTAAGCTTTAATGTGCATGTTGTCACACTGTATATGGCGCAAGCTGTCGCAGTTTAAACTTGCCAGTAAAGGCTGTCTTAATCAAAATTTTAAATAGTTTTTTTTAAAGAAAAATAAGTGACAAAACATTGAAACAAGTGTGTGTGCAATTATACTTTTGACTCAAAACCTACAGTCATAACCAAGGAACAGCCATTGTGACAACTTGCCCCAGTCCCCCCCATGAAAACCATTTATTTGATAAAACCCTACAAAACATGTATCTGTTTGGTTCATAAAAACATTTAAAACAATGTAAAATAAGCTTACATTACCTACTTTCCTATAGAAGTCAAAATGTAGGCATTTGCTTGTTGTAGAGGTGACACTATACTATCACTACTAGGCTCTATCTAGACTCAAAATAGTACACTGCTAAAATATAACTTTGTGAATTACATTAGCCAATAGAAAGCCTTAAACAGATATAAAAAACCTCAACGTCAACAAAACTGAAAATTTTAAGAGTTTATGATTTTTGGTTTGAGTTATATTTCTGTTTGATGGTATCTGATTGAGTGATTCAATTCACGATGTGTGACAAAAAATGACATTCTACAGGAAGACACAAGAAAATCCCTTAGATCTATAAGACCGCATAGTGCTCTCCACAGAAAACCATCACAAACAACAGTACAAAAAGCCAATTTAACACTGTGGTATTACAGTATAAACACCTTCACACAACAGATATGCAGTTCTCAGTCTGTAAATGGCATCCAATGGTACTTTAGGGATCCAGGATTTCAGGGAAGCATGAAACAGAGGGGATTGCTTCCCATCCAAGATATCTGACAGTCAGAGCCTTTACAAATTCACGTGTGTTTAACTGTTCTCTCTAAAAAGTGAAAAAATCCTCATCAAATATATAAACTCTTCTGATATCATTTTATCAGATTTTCTCTCATAGTTCCATATCTGCTGATCACTGTAATAATAAGGATTACAAAAACCTTGAAGAAAATTGTGATGTGCGATATGATAAGCTATGTTTATAAAATCAATTTGATATATTTAACAGAAAATGGTATTACCAATATACATTACATGTTTCACATCTTCTCAACCTTTTTGTTGTAGGGTGCATCGCGTTGTGGCCCCCCTGAACAAAAACCAACATTTTTTAAATCATATACAATATTACAACGCTGGAACATCAATTCTTTTGATCTAATTTTTATGATGTTTGATTGCACAAACCTTTTGATAAATGTCTATATGTCTTAAAATGCCACAAAACTGTACCCGCCCCAGGGGGATCCACAGGCCCCATTTTGAGAACCACTGCAACAGAGCCCACCCAACAACTAACATTTAAACGTAAAACTAAGACTACATGTCATTTTTTGAAGAAATAAAGTCCAAACCAAACCATTATGATATGAAGAAATCCATTATGCACATTTGCATAATGTCTTATATATCGTTCAGCCCTACAACACAGAACCTACTAACTTAACCCAACTTTACACAGCCATATAAAGTTGTGTAAAGTAATTTACTTTAAATATGAGTCTACACAACAGCCACAATGAGATGCATGCATCAGGAAACGATGTTCCATCACAAATCTGCTATCAAACTTCTAAAAGCCTTTAAATCATATTGCAAAGCCTTTCACACTACACACCTCTATCGTCTGTTAATGGAAGATACAAGATAAAAACATAACATAATTCTACATTAGCTTCTTCACATCGCTTGCACTTATGTCTCATAGATGACTCTATAGTGTTTATAAACACTGCGGCAATCTTCCCTTCCTCGATAGATCCTGTGGGAAAGGTGTGGGCTTATCCGAAAAGCACTTGCATGAGAGGAAATGATGTCAGCTTTGTCATTTTTCTCCATAAAGGAGGTAAATGGGTCAGGCGTGTGCACACAGAAGGACCACAGCGAGGGACCACCTGACTGAGCAGCTACAATTATTTTTGGATAGGGAGCGGGTGCGTGTTGGCCAAACCGTATCCGGAGTGCTAAAGAATTTTGAACATGTTAAAAAAGCGAACATAGGATTCAGACTTGAAATAGCTCATGCACTCTTTATGGTCAGGTTACAGAATACATATAAATGCTCATTGGCAGTACATCTGGATGACAGAAACAAGCCTCAAGGTTGAGAGGTGTGCCTGCTGAGAATTAAATGCAGGAAAATATAGATAAATGTAATGATTTTGCACTTTCAGAGAGCTGGATCTGCTGCCCCTGAGCTGACCTTCGCTGTGGGTTCAGCTGTAAATCTACAGCTCCATTACCATTAAAAAAGTTCTCCTTATTCTCTCTGACCTTGATAAAACCAGTGAGGTGCAATTTCCCTTTGAGGATTCATTGAAGGGTTGTATTGTGACACAAAGCAACTTGTGTGCCCCATATCCCACTATTATCACCACTGACCCTCATCTCATGATTTACTTATGCACATCCCTTTTTTAACCAGGATATTTGCTCCCATGGTTCCAATTAAATCTATTTAGTGTTCCTATTCATTTCACGTGCCATTAAAAGTCTTTTTTATTAAACACCCGAACAAAACCGAAATAATCAAGATTGGATAGAAGTGTCTATTGTTTTTATTCTATTTCATAATACAGCACGACTCTTTAGACCATAACAAATCTCTTTATCTGTGATGAATCCCTCCTGGGTAAGATAACAGTTCCCCTGAGAGCCGTCGGGAAGCCATCGTGAGAGTGAACAATTTTCACTGTACGGTTTCACTGTATTAGTAAGAACAACTCACTTTGCAGGTTTATCTACAGTATATACAAGTGCACACATTTAAAGTCAGCATCACACCTTGATCAAACCTTTTTGATTTAAACACCCATCAATATATGACGGTATCAAAGTGAGAAGGTCAACAGACGTCTTCAAATTAAATTTGGGATGCGTTTTAACTCGCGACTGCATCACGATATTTGTACAAAATGTAAAAATGTGAAACGGTTGCACTTTATTTTACAGTGAACGTGTTACAGTGTAACTATACATTTAAGTACGGCCTAATACAAATTAACTTTAGATTATATTCTTTCCTTTGAACTGCGCCAAATCTTCACCTGAGTTCAAATCACGCCGTCAATCCTCCAGCCAATCACGGCACCAAAAACCAGCGCGTGCTGCCCGCTCCCTCTAGCACGAGATGAATTACGTGAACTGAACCAGAGCCACATTACATTACTATTTCATAACTCTGTAACAAAAATAACAAAATAACCCGAAATAAGCGAGCCTGATGACTTCAATGGAGTGATAAGTTGAGTGGCTTCTGTCACAGACATTAGCGCTTAGCTAAGATCTCCTGTCAGGTCCCACGGGTCTTACATTGTTCAAGGGCCACGCTTTTCCCACAAGACTCTTATATAAGCCAACAGCAGATGGTGAATGTGTACTCCAGAGACAAGAGATTATGCAATGGGACAACAAGTTTTGTCCTCTTGTAAAGGGAAAGATTAAAGAATCTCCCAATCGGAAATAGCTTTGAAAAACGTTCACCTGTTTTTGATAAAAGACCAAAACAAGCAAGTAAAAGCCATCACAAGATGCTTCAAATTACCACTCAATGGATAAAGAAATCATCTGTTATATGTGGGGAAAAAAATTATAAAAAAATAAAACAATTGTGAATTTAATTTCTGTCCAAATCAACCCTGATGTGCAAAGTGAAAGCTATTTTAAAAAGCACTTTTTGCACAAATACGATCATACAAACAGTATATTGCATTCAATTGGAAATAGTGAACCTTGCAACGCTTTACATATAAGTTAACGGATTTAAACTTAGAAACTAGCAGATAAAACTAACAATGAGTGACTTTTCAACAGCATTTATTTATTTTAGTTCGTTACAAAACAAGCGTTCAAAAAACAAAGTTTAGCGTTCAAAAAACTAAATCAAAACTTAAAAAATCTCCATATTTCTTTAATTATAATCATAACTATAATCCTTATGTTTGTCACTGGGTTTTAAAAATATCCAACCAATAAAAAGTATTCATCATTGCTTGTCAACTTTGACAACAAAGTATTGCGTAAAACTGCGAAGGTTTTGAAAGCACAGCGACGATACAGTATGTTCATGTACAGCGAACTAAAATGAATAAGCGATGAACAACTGCATTTGCGTCAAGTAACATTAACGAAGATTAAAGAATGTCGTAAAAATATATATTGTAACAAGGTTAAATAAAAGGAAGGAAGAAGGCTGGAACCGGCGAACGTAAAAATACTTTTAATAAAATAAACAAACAAAGTAAAACAATAACCAACCAAACATAATAAACCCACTCCAGGCCTGGTCCTCTCTCACCGACGGTCCGGTCGCTCATCCTCTTATGCTCCCGATCTCCTCCGTTATATATATATATAATTCATAGTTGGTGTTAGCTAATGCGTTCAAATGAATAAGATCTTATTGTAAAGTGTTAGCCTTATAAAAGGACATCTTGAACTATGTAACTCTTTATCGTCTTATTGCATTATACTGTCTTTTTTTATTCATTCTTTAAACAAATGGCAGGAAACAATCATTTCCGCACATCTCGCAGTCAGTAACTCCCTCTGCCAAGAACAGTTTGAGTAGATTCTCTCATCCCTTACATTGGGTTACTGTATCCTGCTTTCTCGTGGGTCATATTAAATAATAACTTGGAGGGCGCATTAAACTTTTAGCGCAGAATCCAAATGGAACAAGGCAGACATCTTTATTCAGCAACCCCTGCCCTGTCAAGGTCAAAGGAGAGGGACCGAATGTTGTTTAATGTTGTTGGTCCTGGCAATGTGAATTCCACTCAGCTGTCGCCACAGAATTGCCAATCGAATTGTGCACTTACTGAGAAGTCTCTGAAGACTCTTCGCTCCCTCTTTTGATCTGCATACCTTACGTTCCTTTCTGCACAGTAAGGCTAAAGCAGAATGCTTATCCGGCTATCATCAAAGGGACGGCGGACAATTGACCCAGACTGGTCTAAAATATTAATGCATCAGGTAGCCTCAGACCACATAAAACATAGTGCTCACAAAAACGTGATTTCTCTTCTGTATCTTTAGAAACACACACAGACAAAAACGTATTTGTTTCATGCTTCACGTATATTGTTTCTCTTCACACAATCATTTACATGCAACACGACAGTTATTTGCCTTTTCATTGCTTGAGATCTACAGCCAGAAATGCATAATTATATTTGGGAAATCTGTTTATAGGTTAAAAAAAGCCATAGTTCTTGGAGCTCTGTTTGTCATGCATACCGTATTAACATTTAAATGCAAGCAGAGGTGCTGGTCTGCTTAAATTGAATATTGAACATTTTGCGTTGTTGTTCCAACATGACTGTTTCCAGATACGATAATCTTGGAAGACAGCACAAGGAGTCTATGTAAAAGCAATTAGCTTGAGAATGAAAGTCACTGATTTGGTTTTAAAATTGCAGAATAGCATCACAGGTCGATATTATTCAAACACACAAATGCTTTACTACACAACTTAACCAGTCAGTCCCAGAGGTCAAAATCCCCAGCCTTCTATAAGGCCTATTTGACACCATAATGCTGCTGTTATATCACACAGAACATCATGAACATCTGCATGAGAAACGCTCCTGATGAGACTTATAAACTTACATACATAACATTTTGCTGTTGATATTCTACAACAAGAAATGCAAAATGCCAACCTGATCTCATAGGAATTCCTAGCTATTTTACGAGGTGGCTCAAGGGCGCTTGCATTATAACCATAACTATAACCATATTTGCGTCCATACCAGCGGACGATAACAACATTGTTTATTCCAAGCCCGCACGCTGCAGTCATCATCGTCACTAAACAATCGTAGATGACCTGCTACAATGTTTAATTCAGACATAAAACCTGTGTCGTGGTCATCAATAGCTAAACATTACAGATCTACCAGAGACTGTTTAACAGTGTTTTATCGTTCACTAGCAAGAAAAGTTCGTTCCGAAACTGATGCCAACGTTCTCTATATCTTAATAGTTGTGATGTGAACACTGTCTTCTCATTTTTTAAACCTTATGTTACCATTATAATGTGTTTATTCATATGAATTTGCATGTTGTGAATCACACAACAACATACGACTACTAGAAAAGCAATACTGATGCCTCTTTAGAAGTTTATGTTAATAAGCCCTCTTGTTAACCCCTTACCAGCTGTCTGCGTCTGGGTCCTCTGTCTCGCTCACCGCGGTCGCGACATAGAATATACTCCTCAACTATTGTTTGCCGGTCAAACTGAATTTTTTTGTTACTATAATGAAACATTTACATAATGCATCAAAATAATTCCGATTAAAACCAGATTGTGGTCATTAACACGAATGTGAATCACATCATCACCCATCAGCCACAGTGAGAATCCTACAGGTGCATTATCATATTTACATATCCGGATATAAGATGTGGCACAGATGGAGCAAGGGGTGGAGGGAAGAAATTATTATGTTTGTTTACATTGAATCTATGAATGAGTCTGGCTATGTTTGGAATGCAGTTCTGGCACTACCTTCTAAATAGCGTTGAAACGTTTGCAAAGACAGAGATTTCAAAGAGGACTACGCTACACTGTTGACCTCACTACATTTCATGCTTACCAAATAACGAGTCAAAAAAAAAATGTTATTTCAGTACTTCTGCCATCTCATTTGTGAAAATCAAAGGTCAATTCATGCACATTGCATTGTGGGATATCACACAGTGCGCTCGGGGTGTATACTGTAATCAAATGTGCGAACATACCACAAAAATAATATTGGTTTGGTGGTATTCCTTTTTGAACATGGCCTAGTCCTCTGTAGTTCACAATACTGAATGATCCTCATTTCGCCACATAAATCTGTGTGGGTGTTCATCTACCCAACAACAACTTATCAAATAGCATCACATCTGGCTGCAAAGTTACCAGGAAACACACACGCAAAAGATGACTAAACTTCATCTATCCTCCTCCTCCACTCAAGCATAGTGACAGTGTCCCACTCTTCATTCATCAATCAGTGAGCAGAAGACTCAAATCATATCTGCTTCTCTTAAGTTTGCCGTTGAGATGACATAAAGGAAACCAAAATGAAAATGATTTCATAATTTACTCACCATTGCATCATTCCAAACCTGTATGATTTTCTTTTTTCTGTAGAACACAAAAGAAGATATTTTGGAGGATGTTGGTAACCAAACAATGTTGGCTCCCAAAAAATGACTTTGTTTGAGTTAGACAGATGAAAAAGTCATATACAGGTTTTGAACGACATAATGTTAAATAAATGAGGACAGAATGTTTATTTTTGTGTGAACAACACACCGAGCAAGTGTTTTAAAAAGATTTTGAAATATGACTGGAAAAAGTCTCAGATTTCTCTCAGAAAACATCACAGTTGTGTGCACATTTTACAATTCACGTGATCCTAAATGTGTGCCAGATTGCCAAGTTTTTATCTCAATGGTTTTCAATATATTTCATATTGGATTGAGCATCAATAAATGTTTGCACCATTTGTCATAGTTGTATGTAAATTGTAAATGTTAAAACCTGGATCTCAGCATCATGTGGAAAGAAACATATTAAGCAGTAAAAGAAAGGATATTTCACACATACTTGGCAACCCCTCCACTAAGGGAAAAAGCAGGGAATCACAAACTATCACAATACATAAAACAGTCATTCATCAAGGAAGCTACACACCAAAATAAAAACCCAGGAAATGTAAACTTTACTTTAGTTATAATTTTGATTTATGAAATATGTGCTACCTTAACTTGAAACAGCTAAATCAAGGCAACACAACATAAAAAAGACTAAACACAATTTTTTTATCCCTGTTTTTTTACTAAATATTTTGCAGATTCTGAAAATGAAGGCAAACATTCACTCGAGCGGTACTGCAGGGACTGATTAAGGTGTCTATAAGACCTCAAATAATGAAGAAAAGCTCTTCAAAGAGGAAAAACGAACCTCCTGGCTATTTCTTTACAATTCAAATAAATGCTCGCCAGGCACAGACAACACCTCAGTATAGGGAAAACCTCGTTGTTGCATAGTTAAAGCATCAAGCTGAAGATATAAAAGGAATGGACTTACCCAAGCGTTGTCATGGTTACAATGGTGTACCAGAAGGAGGCTGGGATGCTAGTGAAGTTGGTTCCCTTGGTGCCTTTCTCAGCGTAGAACATGACGGTTGCAAATATGATGATGGCCATGGTGAGAGAAAACAGGAGGAAGCCCAGCTCGGAAGCACAGCTCTTCAAAGTGTAACCCAAGATCCTCAAACCCTGAGAGTGACGTGAGAACTTGAAGATTCGGAACACACGGAAGACCCTCAGCGTCACGAATGCTCCACTAACGTCCTCGTTCTCAGGCATAACCAGACCGATATAATAGGGCATGATGGCGACGACGTCGATGACGCTCATGACAGAGCGCATGAACTTGCAGCGGCTGGGCGCGGCGAAAAGCCTCATCAGGTACTCGAAGGTGAAGATGAGCACGCACGCCGTGTCCATGCAGAAGAACGCCAGGGAGTACTTTTCGCCGCACGGCAAGTCTTTCTTGCTACCTTTGATGGGCCTGCAGGGAACCGTCTCCACCACGTTCGCTATGACCGACACTGCGATGAAGAAACCTGTGACGTAGTAGAAAACCAGAGCCATGGTGCTCGTGTGAGGGTTCTCGAAGGCGCGCCACAAACGCTCTCGGCGTGTGCTGTCTGGCGGGAGCGGGGCGTCCGTTGCATTCTCTGCCTCCGTGTCCTCTGCCAGACGTTCCTGGTTTTCCTTCTTTCGGTCCCGGTACTCTTCCATGCAGCAGTCTCCGATAATGTCCGGCACAATGCCGTAAAACGCCAGCTCCTCGTCGAAGGCCTGAACGCACTCTTCTCGAGGGTAATGCAGCTTGCCCGTACGGTAGAAGTTCAAAATGTGGCGAAACATCTCCGGGTCCCTGTCGAAGAAATATTCCTGAGTGTCCTCGTTGAAGAAAAATTCCTTTTCCGAGCTTCCGAGCAGTGTGTCGGGATAGCGGTCCAGCGTGTTTTTCCACGTCTGAAAGCGAAGACCGCTCACGTTTACGAAAAGAATCTCGTCGTTGCGGCTCTTTTTGTCTACAGGTGGTTTGGGCATGATTTGCTTGGCTAGAGGAAGCCAGCCAACTGCAGCCGCCCTGGCAAAGGGCAGCCATGTTGCCACTCCGGCAGCCATCTTTGTGTTGGTTGCTAAACCTTAAATATACTTAAATATACCAAAATGGAGAATGCCTGGCGGCCCTGAGCAGTTTTGCATAAGAAGAAAGTAGAGGTATTTCCAAAGTTAACATCCGAGCTGATGGTCTCAGCGGCCGAATTAGTTAGTTTAAATAAGTCAGCTTGTCTGTCCATATATTATGCTAGGAGGAAATCCTGTGAGGTAAATGGAAAGAGGTGAACGTTTTCATCGTCAATAAAGAGGCTACAACATGTCAAGCAAAGCCATTGGAATCTCAAGTAAAACTGCTGTCCATTTATCAAAAATGATCCTAATATTAACCAGGAAAATCGACAAATTCAAGACTCACTGCTGTGCATTGTATCTGCAGGATGTGGTTGTTGCATGAAACAGTTCAGCCATGTAAAGGGTTAACTCTCTTAGCCATCGCTTGCACGCCTGGACAGAGAATACTGATTTGTTGCGGCGCTGTGCTGTTTTATATTTGTATTAGTCTGGGATGATTCTTTTTGAAGTTAGCAAGAGGCTACTTCTCCTCTGGTGTGTTTATTCTTTCTGTTGCATTTGTCCTTCGTTGTTTTTGTGCCGCATTTCTGGACGGATTATAAGATTTCTCCTTCTCATTCTTTCTCTCTCTCCTTGAGCTTTAGGTAACTGCTCGAGAGGCAGAGAAGGTTTTTGCACAGAGATCTCAGAATCATAGAAACCTTGTTTCGTTGCATGGACGTTCCTTCATGCACCTGTCCTGAAACAAGACAATAACATCCTGGATGAAGCTCAGTTCTGATGTCCGAGAGAGACAAGGGTAGTAACAGTAAAGTTCCCCACTTTTAAAGCTTTAAAGTAACTTTCGTGATATTTCTCATGAGCAAAAATTATTGGAGGCCTCAGTTATGTGAGAAAATATGTAAAATTCATTCATATAAAAATGCTAGAAATTGTTTAACGTATTCTTGCACAGAGAAATGTTTTAAATGTATTTAACACAAAAACAATCAAAAACATAGTTTTTTAGATTGTTGATTTGCTTTTATCTGATCAATAAGAAACAATCAATAGGCAAAGAATAGTCATTAGATAACGTGTTTTCCTAGTTCTTGACCAATGCAACTTCCAGTTGCATCCAAATATCTAAACAACCTTTCAATACGAACTAAAAAAAACTTTCTAGCGAGACACATCATAAAGGTTCTAGCAGAGGACAGGTGACCCAACCCAGTCCCAACATAATGCATGTACAGAACAACATGCTCCCACAATCAAAAATCAATAACGCATTACTCTCTACACCTCCTGCACCACACGCAAGAACGCACGCATAGAAAATCTAACTGCGTTTAAATACACAAGGTTTAGTTTTCCACGAACGCAGCTTTACTCCAAAAAACTT
The DNA here is from genome assembly GCF_947034865.1 of Barbatula barbatula. Lineage (NCBI taxonomy): Eukaryota > Metazoa > Chordata > Actinopteri > Cypriniformes > Nemacheilidae > Barbatula > Barbatula barbatula. The sequence goes on from NC_136774.1 coordinate 21,344,838, forward strand.
ATTTGGTTATTTTCAAAACAAGACGAACACAAGCATGAAGGCAACCTTCTCGCTATTCTACCTCTCAAAATGAGTGCCACCTCTAAATGAAACGACCAAAAAGTGCCAAAGCACTCCGTTACGAAGTTACGAGGACATGCGGCTTTGCCTCAAGAGTGATGATCTACATTTAAAAATCTTGGTTACCTCTGAGCAGGGCTGAGATAGAAGAGAAGATGAAGAATCCGACGTGACCGAAAGCAGAGGAAAGAACAAAAAAGGAAGGAACCAGCAGCCTCTCTGCAGCAGTCCAGGCATATCGCATGCGATCGTAATGCCTAGCACTTGCCTCTCTGCCTCTCTCTCTCTCTCCTCCGCTACTCTGTTGCATTCGTGCGCTGCCTCTCTCTCTCTTCAGTGCTCACTCATTTGCTTGCTCTACCTACTCACTCTCTCTACCTCGCTCTTTCTCTCTCTACACTTATACACATCCATTTAAAGCTTAATATCTCTTGCAAATGCATCCCATCCTACAATGGGTCAAAGAGAAAGAGAGCAGGGCTCGGGTTTCAGTCAACCTGAAAATAATGTAACACTGAATCTAGTTGCGCTCTTTGTTGCATCTTACCGCATTCACACACACACTCTCTGCATCCTCTCCTCTTTCAACAAACCGTTTCAAGTTGCTCCACCTTTCTCGACGGTGGGAGCAGCACAGGATGAATGTCATTTTGATTACAGTGTCGCTCAATTGAGTTTGAACGTGTTGGGGTCTTACTCTTATCAAAAGCAGCCTGTGACGTAAATTAGCCGAGGTAACTCCCCAGAACTGTTGAAGGGATGATGGATGTGGCACAGAAGATGGATGCTGCACATTGATGAAGATGATGGCCTGCTCTGGGAGACAAAGTAAAGTTTATATTAGTAAATTCTGGCTGATAATTGGCAAAATACAAAATCCACAATGAAATATCTTTCTATGTATATACTGTAGCTTTCATGCATTCCCTGCCCTTTGCGTGTTTTTCTTGGGTACCCCAAAACCTAAATCTAACCATGAAATGCCAAAAAACATCTGCAGATTACATCTAGACCCATCAATGACCAAAGCATAAAGTAAAATCTACTTTATAAATATGTGTTACCAAAACGACACTGACATGAACAGCTGAAATCGAATCTGCATTCTTCATCAACAGCGGCCATTGAAGGAACCGTATCGGTTCTAGCACTAGTTTACATTCGCAAGCTGTACTTTATCCTACACATTGAATTATTCATGCGGACAAAGGCTGAATTCAGCAGACTGACAATCATTCATTTAGCATTTATAACGACTGCACTTTCCACTGCTGTCTAGGACCTTTACTCCTGATGCGTCAGACACATGCCGGCAACTGGGGGTCCGGGTCCCAAAAGGCTTGTTGAGTTCCACCTAAAGTAGGGAGATTTGATTACTGCTGTATTTATATCGGTCATGTTTACCCTGTGGAATTAACCATTTGATGAAATAACACACTCGTGTATACTGTACACATACACACAAACATCGTCTCGTTTCAATTATAGAGCAGGCATTGAGTTTCTTAGGGAGGGGTCACATCAGGGACAGGAAATTAACAAGACTTGTAAGACGAAGTTGTCAAATGTTGCCTGACTTTATAATTAAAAGCCAAGCGTGTGATATTTTTTGGTTAAAATATCTTAACATGCAAAGACAGATTTAATGATCATCTAATAATAACGTGTCAAATGTGTGAATCGTTTTTTATGTATAATGTTTTCCAAATGTCTCGTTCACCATCTCAATCCTTTCTAACAAACTTTAATATCACTTGTTGAAAACAATTTTTTTTAGCTAGCTCCAAAACTTACTTCGATGAAGAAACAGTGGCCTCTTTAATTCCCATTGATAGCCTTTTTAATAGAATTGAACTTTGGGTGTTTTCAGAGTGTACCGATCGATTATTGTGATTTTGGTTGAGGTTAGGATAAACAGATGCTGACATGAGGAACTCCAGCACAGTGGAACAGAGAACAGTAAGACAAAACCATAACAGAATGTACTCCCGGATCCCAAATTCGATGGCTGAGTTACGGTTACAATCTACAAGAAAACCTGGGTATAAATAGGTCAGCCATGACAGAGATAAATCCTGTTTAAAAAAGGAAACAACAGTGTACGCTATTGTGTGTCAAATTTCATGCACAACTAATAGTGGTAAATAAAGCAGATTCATAATCCGACCTGTAATTTAAAATCTCACATGATTTTCATAAAATATTGTAGTTTGGCTTGACAGTCAGTATGTCAGGGGACTTCAAACTGATAAGGTGGGTTGGCTGCTTGAGCAATGATAAAAAACAGTTTAGTCCAAAAAAATTACAAGCAATGGGAATGCCATTAGAAATGCATCTCTTACAATGACACGGAAATAAAAACTGCTTTCTTATGAAAGAGAACAAAATCAATTTAACATCCCTGTGAACCGGAAGTTGCGAACGTTTTTTGAAGGGGAGGAGTTAACGGATGCTCCGCCCGAGCCATCTAACATACGTCATTTAAGATGGATAGTCATTACAGGAACAAGTCATTACAAGTGCATTTTCAGATCTTAACTAAAGACTATAGAGGGAATACAATTTTAAAAACAGAATGACCACATCGACTATTAACAATAATCGCTGCAATATTTCATGGAAAGTAGGCATTGTCATTTTTCATTTTTTACTGGGACTTTAAATATTTGAATGGTTCTTAAAGTCCCCATGAAATGAGTGCAGTGAATACTGTAAATGATATATCCGTGCACACCATTATTTTCATGGAAATGTATTTAAAAAAACATTAAGCTCCTCTCCCCTCTCAACACCAACTCTTCACCAAATGACGTCAGCAATAAAAAAGAGGTAGGACTATACTGACTGTCCAATGGCCCCTGCAGGTCCAACTTGCAACAAACCAATCAAAAAGAGAAGTGCAAAATAAAGCCCCGCCATACATTCTTTTTCTAATTTCAGAATCCGTTTCACTCGGATATACGCACGATACGGAATGACCCAATCGCAACTTCGTCTCATGCTTACCTAATTCGAGTTGGTCCTGCTGCGATGAAAAAGTTTGAGGCTCCACCTTTACCTACGAGAAAAACAGCGGATAAATCATTGCTGTTTGTTTCAGTCAGAGATTCATTGAACTACCAGAAAGTTTACTATCATAATGCGCTTATTTTGCAAACAGTCTGTGTGATTAAAGCAAAAAACATATGGTGTATTTATTTACCCGACAAGAGTTGCAAGACTTGTTTCCGGTGGCAGGTGTTGGTGTAAATTTAGTGACAATTTTTGTGTCAGTGATATTTAGGCTGTTTTATGATTATAAATGCTGTAGCATTTCCAAAGAAATGGCGACTTTCAAGTAGTCCTGAAGTTCTGTTTGGTTAGTGTTATGCCGTTAAACTCAACCAAAGCGGCTTATAATGTCCGCTGCTCTCATGACGCACAAATGCTTTTAGTGATTCACTTTATTTAAACAATTCTGTTGTGCGATTCACAGAATCCTCTCTACTCGGACGCATTTACGTCATTTTGTGGTGATCTACAAAAGATATGTCAAGATATGAATTGTGTTTATTGGTATTTATTTACAGTCAATTTTATTATATTCAGGAGAGTATGTTTCTCTTTGTCACGACTACTATTACTGTATGTATTTTCCTCAACACTGGTATTCAAACCTGTTTTTCTGAACGGTTGTGTGCTGAAAGTGTGTCACCGGTGTTTCTACATCCCGTGAGTCTCATGGGATGCCTCAGAAATGGTCCGAAATTGCATTATAACTAAAGCAAATGGATTTTTACAGGAGTTATCCCGTTAAAATATTAATGTGATCCACAGCAGACCTTTTACGATATGATAATAAACAAAACATGAGAGATACAATCACACATATCACATAAGAGGAATGATTAAAGAAGAGAAAATTATTTTCTTTACTGCTTGGAACAACCTACAAAACCATAGTGCAAAACACAAGATTACATTAGTCTCTATTCACGAGTAAAAACAGTAGGATTTTCATTTATATCTGTGGATGAATTATATGGCCTATACTCTAACAGCTGTCTATGAAATCCACACCATAATCCATATCAACATACGTGTTAGTAAAGTGAAGGGATTGAGCTAAACTCTTTGGAAGGCAAATACTATGGTCCGTTTCCGTCTGCCCGCTTTCCATATTCATTTTACTATTCATAATATATTTGTGTGACAGTGAGAGCACTGGTGCAGTTTATAAGAGTCACCATTGATAAATGAAATGTGAAAGCTCACATCCTAGAAAAGGGTAAAATTCTGCCAAGCTTAAAGTTAAAAGCCCTGGATATGGGATCTGGATTCGCGATAGCATTTGACAGCATGCTTAAAATTCAGGGCACAGTCTTCCAAATGTCTGGAAAGACAACCAGCACAACACTAGTTCCATTTATTTCACATCTACAGCGCTGTCCGACCCTCGCCCGATAAAAGTCTTCAATGCCTCCAAGCTAAAGGTTAGTAAAACCAAAGCAGAAAAGAAGGTAAACTTCGTACAGCATAGCAGATAAAAGGCAAGTTGTTGGTCTGAAGTGAAACAGGAATCATTTTATTATTATAATAGTTTATTACTCTGTAGGTTTCTCGATCTGAGGTGGTGCTACACAACAAATAGATCAGCCTATAATAATAATAATAATAATAATACATTTTATCTGTATCACCGTAGTGACCTTAAAATACTGTATTTTTTACAGGTGACAATGCTCTGATGCCTTCATCTGGTTTTCTGTCTGTCTGCGTGCATGCGGGTGTGTAGTTGAGCAGATGGTGGAAAGAATATAAATGGCATTCGTTTGAGGGCAGAAGGAATTAATTTAGGACTGTACAGCTTTGGTTTCTACTGAAAAAAACACATCTCGGAAACACGTACTGGAAAAACAGCATTTGTTTCTGTAATGAAATCTTCTCAATTCCTACTTCCTAGATGATATTATCCACTTTCAACAGCTGGTATATAAAAAATCAACATCACACATATACAGAAATGTCTTTAAAATATACAAAAATTCTGAATTGGTAATGATCCCTTATACAAAGGACCCCAAAAGAAGCCTGAGTTTGGCCGGCCTGATGTTTTATTGCACCTGCTATGAATATTGCCACAAAAACAATGAGCGTGAGTCACGACTAAAAGTTTAATCTGAGCTGTAATGCTGCCCTAGACTTTCTCCTCCCTTCAAAACGATCTAATTGATGGATGTGTGTAGTCCACACTTTTATGCAGATAAAAGCACCACCCCTGCTGCTGATGTTATTACAAGCAGTGTTATCGTGTGCCGGGAATGAGCGATGAGAAGGAGAAGACATAAACTTTCACCTGGATGTCACATTTTCACCTCCCCGTAGAGACACTTCATTTGAGGACCGGCTCTCTACAGCCGAAGCAGATTCGCACGGCACGGGGAGAGTTGGCACACCGAGATAACATCATTACATCATTTACGATAGCAGCCGCTGTTCCACCAAAACACCACAGTTAAAGGTGTTGATGTTTGGAACGTTGCTGATTTTACAGTTCTGCCTTAATGTGCAGAGACAACTGTAAATAAACTATTTTAGCATGGTTAAAAGTTTCAAATAAAAGTGTAAATACTGTCTATGTGGCGCTATCGAACCTGTTTGCTTGAGCATCTAGATTGGCTATGCTTTGGTGTGACTTTATTTTTGATTCTCGGGTATTATTCTCAGGAGATATTCTTATTCATAATTTATGGAAATAAAAAACCCATCCTCGCCCTAAACCCTATAAGATGATAATGAAATGAACAGGTGTGTGGAAGCGCTTTAGATTACCTGTAAACATATCCCTCAAATCTGATTGGTTGATGGGAATGTTGTCCCAGGACCGTCCCTCGCTCAAGAAAGCTGCAATAAAACGCATCATACACAAAAAATCATAAAGATGTGAAAGCGTCTTACAGGATTTACAAGAAAATCCTAAAAATAAATAACGTTAGAAAAACGGTGACCGTGGAATCTCATGCTGATGATCTCATTGATGATAATGTTCAAATTTAAGTAAAAGAAATGGAATTTATAGAAGTAAGTTCGTGGACTGCCCTTGACTTCCAGTATACAAACAAAACTTTTTTAAATGGACACCCTGTTTTGATGAGGCAGAAGTTGAAGTATGGCAGCTGAGAAGGCAATTCTTTGTGTTCTTTTTGACAGTTGAACACGGTTGCAAACCATTTCCAGAAAACATGTCGTTCAAAAAACCTTGCGCACCGGTTTGACCTTGAACATGCCCAGTGTATATCACAAACAACAGAGTGCCTGTCGATATTTCTGATAACAACCCAAAGAAACCGAGATGAACCGTTAGATGGCTAAACTTGTCTGTCCAATTAAGACTGCGATACCGCTAGATTTCAATGTTCCATACGGTTTCTTTTAATGCGACAAGACTACAGGACCCTTTCAACAAATTGTTTATTTAATAAAATTAACATACTATACAATTTAACATATCATTTATTTAATAAAATAACTATTCAATAGAAATATATATTATAATTAACCTAAATTAATTAATAGTTAAATTATTAGACACTAGCCAAACACAGACCGGAAGTCCATACGCCTTTAATGTAAGTGTAAACTTTCACCAGCCAGAGTTGACCGTACAGTGCTGTACAATGAAAAAATGGGTAGAAAACAGTAAAAGAGGATTGATAAAAACATGACATTTAAAACACAAATATAACACATGACAAGCTACTAAGGTAAACGAGAACAGAGCACAATGGTCAAGAATTTATAAATGCCAGAGAGAAAAAGTACAAGAAGATCTACCATAAGAAGAGGATAGTGTTATTTTATGAAACGTTCAGCAGATCACCTCCCAGCCTAATAACATTTGACATCAATATTTCCGTAATGGCAAAGCGACTATAAGTGCTCTGAGTGCAACTCCACGAGATAATTCCCAAGAAAAAAGCCGGAGAGAAGTAATTAAAACAGTACAACTTGGAAAAGTAAACCCCCATAAACTCGAGTTCAATTCCATCGCCTAAATTTGCACATTATGTTCAGAGCACAACAACAACACTGATGCTCTACACATTTATTCTTAGTACACGGTCTACACAGCTAAACGATGCCTACACAGTTGCCATGGTTCAAATCTCTGCAAAGAACAAGCGTAATTTCTTCTCCAGTGATTTAGACGTTTTTATAATGATGTACATTAGCAGATCGGGAAAAAGCACTCGCCCATATTGACTCTAAATCGCTCGGGTTTCCCATCAGTTTCCCCAACGTTAGACCGGGATTGAAAGTTGACTCATCAACTTGATTAGATTTCAATCGCCATTCCAGGACACACAGAACGAAAGGGAGGAAACCCTGCTGAGTAGAGTATAGGAGTGATAGGGAGGTCAAGAGAGATAGCTAAAGAGAAAGGAAAGAAACAGGACACATTATTTATTCATGATGTCTCTATAATGATTCCTATTACCAGATAGATTGCCTACTTTTAATGGCCACTCTCGTTTACCCTCCTCTATATTACTGCTCCATCATTTTTACGCACTACAGCAAAACGTCAATGCGGCAACAGCTGACACCAGTAGAGCTCGAGGATGTGTGTGGTGCTGTTTGGTGCTTGGTATCATATAGCCCCACTGTTTTGACTATCAGCATTAAGTCTCGTTCACATTGCAGCAAAGAGGAACGTACACGCGCGTAAACAAAAGTGGAGTTGGTTTACTCATGATTGGGTCAAATGTGGACCCAGACGCTGGCTTAAATAACCCAGAATTTTTTTATTTTTGACACAACAATCCAGCATTGGTTAATTGACAATGGATTCATCTCTTTTTGACCCAACATCGGGTTGAAAATAACCACAGGGTTGCAATCGTATAGCTAAAATGAAATAGATACTTCATCCCAAAATACATGTAATGTCATTCAAAACTTGCACTTGACTCCTCTTTGAAATCAGCTCTTTGGGCTTTTAGTGCATTGGGCAATAGATAACACCAGGTGCACATATCCGTCAGATGAAGCACTTTGAGGTCTTCTTCTTCACTGGCCCCAGAGACGATAAAGCTCATTTAACTCCATGACATCGGCCAGTCAGGAAGTCAGGGGCCAAATCCATTCTGACAACTGTTTACCAAACTCCCCTGTTATTGATGGAGTTCAAAAATGACAGACGTGATGCCGATTTTTCCAACTGGAATGCAGACACTCCGAGTTAAATGTGTTTTGAAAAGCATCTTCAATCATCACAGACAGACGGGACGGAAAACCGCCACATACATTCATACGGCGGCTGGAAAATGGGTCAAGCATTCTAGTGGATCACATATCAGCTTGATCGTGTAAACAGCTTAGTAACACGAGAGGAGTTTCTGGTAAAGCCATGATTTGTTTTGGAATAATGTCTATTATATGAATGTCAGTGGGGCTCGAGCATCCGATTGCACATCAGTAGAGTGATACTTCTTTGTTTCCTGCGACTTCACCCTGATGTGTTAATAGTGCCGTGGTGTGCTGCGACTTTCAATCGTTTGCAGTGTTTGACGTTAGGCTTTCTCAGGAGAGCTCAAAAGGACCGCCCAGGTGCAGATCTGTTTGTGAAATCAATATCGGCAGCGTTCTGGAAGAGCCGTTCTGTGAACCCTCCGCGGCTCAGATCCCGTATCTGTTCATTATCATGTTTGACTGTGCCATTTTAACCTTTCTTAAGCCTCAAGTAGATGATAGATAAGGAATGAAGCCACAGACAGACGGGTGTTGAGTTTTGCCCAATCTGGTCGCCGGCATCTTTACTGTTGCAAGAGTCAGACGTGAACAGAGCTGAAAGAGAAAAAATGAGAGAATGGAGAAGTGTGTCATAATATTCAATTTCTAGTAAGATTATTTGGATAAATAGAAAGTGTATTCAGATAAGTAACTCAAAAAGTCATACATTAATGATTTGCTTAGAGGGACAGTTCATCCAAAAATATAATAATATTTGTTTATCTTCGTGTCATCTAAAACTAGCATGTGACTCTTTGTTCAGCGGAACAGAAAAGACGATATTTTGAGAAATGTGTCTATACAATGGAAATCAATTGGGGCCAATGATGTTTGGTTGCCAACATTCTTCAAAGTATCTTCTTTTGTCTTCTGCAGGAAAAGAAAGTCTAAAACCTGTTCTGTAATGTAACCCATGTCTATGAAAAATCCACTAATTTTAAATAATATAACATTTTAAAGTCATATCCATCACAACATTCAAACTCTGAATATATCAGAACCTGAGAAAATGATGCTTGAAGTTGGTTTGGCTGCAGTACAGGGCCAAATGAGGAGTGGAAATGAGTAGTTCTGGGCATTGCAGCGCTTCATGATGGAGAATTTAATGGAGTGTCACCATCAATAGAATCCCTGCACCAGTGCATCATGGGACCCGGCTGTACAAGTGTCCGCTGGCTAATGGTTTGGACAGGGCGAATGGGCCACATGAAGGGGAGAAGTGAACAGGGCACTTCTGTGTTGTAATCAGGTTGGATTAGTCATCTGCTGAGAGCCGTAAAACAGTTGTCAGTGGTTCTAAACGTTGTCGTTCATGGTTCAGTCACAGTCTGAATTTAACCCCAGTGAAAGTCCCACCCGCCAGTGTACACGGCTCCAAGAGGCTGAAATTCCATCCCGGGATGCAGACGTGGGGAGTGCTCTTCCTCTTCACACAAATAAATAAACACAACCGCATCAACAAGAAAACTTACTGCCGGCAGCTCAGATGCAGGAGAACACCATGAACATGGAGGATTAGGACAGAACGACACCTCCAGAAGCGTGTGGGTTTGTGCTTGAGAGATTAACACAAACCGGATTGACTATGAGGGAACGCTTTGTTTGAGAAGCTGAAAAGCCAAACATCATCCAAACACAAAACAAGCCGTGAATCCGAGAGGAGCTATGCCTGGTTTTTATCCTTAACAACAAAAAAACATGGGTGAATCTTACAGAACCTGTCTGATTCATAAATGACTCAAATGAAAGAAATATATTTAAAAATGATAATTAATTAAACAGAAATGAGAAATACCCAAATAAATGATGCTTTACTAAAAAATAAGAGAAAGGAAAGAGAAACTGTTCTGCATGAAGAAAATAAAGCCAATTTTTGGTGTATAGCAAAGACAATGACACAATTATTAGTGTAAATGAGCACAAATAATTGTATTTATATTTGTATTTATTGCACTTTTAATCATTGCAATTTAGCATATTTATAATAAAATTATGTGAAATATTGAAGCGATCCGATCAAGATAGTTTTGAGCACTTATTATTGTATATATATATATATAGTATACATACAATAATAACATGCCATTCCAGTTTATGTTATTCCACAATTATTGAATGTCATATTGAAGATGTGTTTTAACACAATTATAAATATTTAGTCAATTAAATAAATAAATTTCACATCTAAACATGTAAGATTAATGATGAACTCCATAACTTAAATGGCCAATAAAAGGATTCCATTCTTGTTTTTTCATGGCAGTGAAAAGCATCATTTTATCTCATCTGGAGTGGCAAATCAAGATCAGTTGGCACAAAGAACCATTT